>NC_072731.1:209819860-210119860 GCF_026930045.1 Uloborus diversus | reverse complement strand
TTCCTTTTTGAAATATTTTGCACTAATTTCGAGTTTTTTTTTTCTTTTTTCGCAACTTTCAAGTTCTTTGGAATGCGGTTTGTGTATCGCTATGTGAATCGTCTCATCTTCCAGTTAATTTCAAGCATTTAATTAACATTTTGATTCGCAAAATAGTGTTCGATGATTGTTTTAATCCTGATATACCTTCTCCAGTGCATATTTTTCCAGGTCAATCTCGCGCCATCTTTCCCACGAAGTTTTCTAACGATCGTAATAAACCCCAATTACTGGCAACTCTTTTCACCAAAACCGAAGATGAGCCCGAGGGTCTCAACCTTAGACTGCTATGAAAGCAGATTTTTCAGTCTCCATTTTTGGGTCCCTTTTGTCATTGTATTCTTAACCCTTTATGTCCTAAATTGCGATATTTTCAGAAAACTTGTGCAATATATATTATTAATGTTCAATTTAACTATCGAAAGACTTAAAATTACATTAATTTTCAATTACTAGTATTATTTTTTATAACATAAAGTATTTCACCGAATTGTCAGACAAAAGTTGCCGAATAAGGAATTTTTAGGGGAAGTCACGGTGATCACCCGTGATCTCCTATCGTGGTGCCTCTGACTAGTTCACGCACAACTGACGATCTTTACTGACAAAAAATCAATTGTTGGAAATAGTGTATATTTAGCAAAGAAATACTAGGCTGTCTTAAATATCGGCGAGGTAAAACGAAAAGGAGATGAAAATCAAACTGAACGGGTGTATTTTAACGTCAGAGAAGAAACTAAATAGGTAGGAGAAGAAAATAAATTTTCTAACTTCTGAATGTAGAGATATCCTGGAGCTGGATTGTTTTTCCCGCTAACCATGTTTCAAGTTCAGAGTCTGACAAAGAGAAACACAATATTATTTACATAAGTGCATTCGACAATTGCAAAACTTTAAGAATAAATTTTAAAGCGAAGTATGTAAACAATATAGTTAAGAAATTTGAAAACTTGTAGAACTTTGAAAGACTTGCAAAATTTTATCAGAATATCCATTACAAGCGCTGGACTGCTATTAAGGCTCAAGTTCTGATCCATCAGAAGAAGTTCGAGAGCCATATTGTTTCCAGAATTTATTTTCATGTATATGGGATAGTAGGAAGAGATGGGACAGCTGCATTTACGCCGAAATAAAATATAAAAAAATATTTTTGACGTGCTTAGTGGAGGTAGCAGCATAGATTCATGCTGAATTCCAATCTGCTACACCTATGGGACAAGATAAAAATAGTTTTTCGCATTTTACTTCGACGTAGCTGCAGTCGGCCCATTCCTTTAAACTCTTGTCTAAATATCCCGAATTTTGTCTGTTATGCAAAGATTTGCATGAAATTAAGTGCTGTAGCTGAAATGCGTTGTGATATCCTATGCAAATAAACCCCTTAAAGCAGAGGGAATAAAGGCAAGTGAAGTTCAGAAAATACGAACAATTTTTCATCATAAAATCATTTTCATGAAGAAATAGAGTACGAAATGAATTTATCAATAAGTTCCGCGAGAGCAACCTGTGAAATTGCGTGCAGAAAAAAGTTCTGGTAATAGAATCGAGAGTCGGTGGTACTATGAGGCGATGTCTTTTACTCCGAGAACCCAGAGATAGAAAGTCAAAAATGGCGCTGGAGATGGTATATTGATATTTGAGCCTCCGTGGCATCGAGGGTCAGCACGGTTCCGGCCTCAAATCATGCAGGATCAAACGATTTTCTGATCCTTTTCGGGCGAGGTGGATGGACATAATCAATCACGGGTGGGCTTCCCTCGGGGTCATCGGCTTACGGATGGGGGCGGTAGTGTCACACCGTGCAGTGAGGGAATACGGAAGAAGTCCTGAACTTGAAAATAATTGTTCTCTCTTTTTTTATGGAAACGAACGGGACTTTTTTACTTCCATGTACAAAGTAGAAAAAAAATCCGGAAAGAAATCCCAAATTTTCTATCTGATTTTAAATTTCAATTACCAATAGATCACGTTTGAATAGCTTTTCGTGTCGTCCAGACGTATTTATTTATATACCAATAAGCGCATAGAAGGTGGAAAAATCTATTCTATAAAAAAATATAATCCTCGAGAGAATTTTGCCGCGATTTAGTATGATATTTTTATGCGCGTATTTGTTTAGCAAACTTGAAAACTTGAAAAGGTTAGTTTTAAGGTTTAAATATCATATGTAGGGCCAGTACATCGTCTTAGTTATACATTTGTGTGTGTGGGGGGGGGGGGAGGTGCCACTTGTTTATCCACACTTCTTAACGCAATCATGCATTTGTGTAATAATCTCGAAAAACTCGAGAACGGTTAGCCAAGGATTTAATTTGATATTTGTATGCGCGTATTCGTTTAGCAAGCTTGAAAAGTTGAAAAGGTTAGTTTTAAGGTTTGGATATCATATGTAATGCCAGTACAACGTCTTAGTTATACATTTGTGGGGAAGGAGGAGAGTCACCTGCTTATCCACACTTCTTGACGCACTCATGCATTTGTGTATTCATCTCGAATAACTCGAGAACGGTTAGCCGTGCAAGTTGAAATTTCTCGTGCAAGACGAAATGCAGACACAATACAAACCCATTCACAAAAAAAAAAGACTGTTTTTAAAAAAACTGCTGCTAGATTTTTAAAAAACATTCCCAAGAATGAGCTAACTTATATTTTACTATTTTACAACAAAAAATCAGCACAAATAAATATGAATAAAATTTTGAGAATATATACATAATAAATAAAGTGAAATAAATAATAAATGGTACTCTGTCTAAAGCAATAGTAAGAAAAATTTGTAAAAATTAATTTGGCAAAAAATAAAAAGGATACGTTCTTTGAGGTTTCTTTTGTCAGATGACTTTACATCCATTCAAACCTTTGTGCCTTGAATCCACTCAAACCCCGAAACACATATCTATATTTTTTACAAATTTGCTTTTTGCCTTGTGTTTCTTACTAGTTTAAATAACGTAATTAATAAGATTGATCAATTATTACTGTAATTCTTATTGCTGATGTGGTTTTTATTTTTATTTTAATTGCAATTCGCAGTTCTAGAGCATGTGGTGCTTGCCACTTTGTGGTGATTTCAAAAACCAGCCAAAAAGGTAAAACGTTTCAATTTTCCGCGAACAAGGCAGGTGTCTCATTGCACAATGGGTCGTTCTTTGTTTTTTCTCATTCAGTGTAACCTTTGGCTAGCAACTACAGCGCCTCATATACTTCAGAACGTTCTGTTTCAAATTAACTGGAACTTTCAATAATATTAATGTAAAGAGGTTGCTTACCTAGCCACTAGATAGCGGGCGTCAAGATCGTAGTTTCTCTGTTATTATTTGGCAACAAATTAAATAAATTAATGTTTTTCTATGTTTTTTTTTTTAAGCGATATAGCTAAAATAATGTATAGCAATGGAAAATTGCTGCTATGTAAATAAAGATAAAGCGTCTGTAAATAGAGTTTGAAATAAATGTTTTGTCCGTGATTTAATAGCGCTGAATTGAATGTAACTTTCACGCGTCACTTAATGCCAGATTGTTACGAAAAAAGAATATACCAAAGCAGCCCTGTCATGAATTCAGAGATATGTCACTTTAACTACCTATCGTTATTAGATGACACCAAATTAATTAATCAGTTGCTACGACATTTTTTGGTGCCCATCAATGTCGGACTATTTCTCCATGAATTCAATCCTTTTGAAATTCCTTTGTAGGCAAGTTCACGCAATAATTTCTTTGTGAATTCGGATTCAGGTATTCATGCATACCAATTTTGGTTAGACTTACTTTACTGCCTCGTTATTAGTTGATCTTAAACAGTTCCAGTTGAAGTGAGTGTATTGATTAGTTTGATATATTTGATTAAAGAAACGATTTTTTATAAGATAGTGAAAAACACTTTTATGCTTGGATTTGTTAAATTCAATCGTCGCCGACATTTAAATATAAAATAATGCTTAAAACGGGAGGAAAAGAGGTAGAATAATCATTGTAAACGATAGGATTCAAAATTACCTCAATTAATACATTCATAGTAGAGCTTTATGTTTCGTATTCAGCGTACCGCGTTAACTATTCGGATGAGTGGAGAACTTTTATTCGCAACTCCAATAAACTATAGGGGGCGTTGCAGCCACTGTCTAATCGGGGATGAAAAAGACAAAACAAACAAATGCTGTAACTTATAACTTGCTTTGACGCTTAGTGAATGGCAGTAATTTTTTACCGTGTTTGTAGGAAGCTTTCTTTTCTTTTCTTCAGATATCACTCTACACCACAAACTGTCTAAAATCTGTAATTTACCACAAAGAAAACACGTGGAATAGAATGTTTTACCTTTTTCGATAGTTAATCACCACAAGTTAGCGTATTCGAGCTCTGGAGTTGCGAATAGTATCATATCATGCTCGATATAACAGCTCGATAAAAAGTTCGTCTCCTGAACGTCTCACAAAATGTCATGAAATTTTCAAAAAATATTTAATTTACGGTAGGATTACAGTAAACGGGTAGCGGCGATAAATATTTTATTCTGGCAACCCACCCTTATCTTGAACTCCATCTAAATTTTGGCAACCCTACATCAAAGCTGATTCACTATTCACTTGGCGAATGATCGTTTTTAGAGCTCAGTATGCGAAATTTTAATTAGTCTAAAAAATGTATTCTATATAACTTATTTTAATTTTTTCGACTGGTAACATTTTTTTTTTCGGAACATCGAAATAAAATGAGAATGACTTAGTTCAATTTGCTTCGTTGAATGAAGTTACTTTATTGCATTAAAATTTCATCAGATTTTTCATCAGTGCAAGTTTAAATATTTATTTTAAGTTACTCGCAATTACATTTCAAAATTAGCAAAATTTTAATTATTATGGATTCTAATCTGGATTCATTTTGCAGTAAGTACTTTCCTGGATGTTTTACATTCCATCTTAAGTTTAAGATTTAATGATTTTTCTAATACTAATTCGAAGGTTTTACGATAGCGTTCTTTGTTGGTGATAAATAAATGAAAGTTTATTGGTGTTTGATTTATTTAGCAGATTATTTTACACTTCGTTGAACTTTAGACACACTTAAAGACTTGTTTATTTACTTGATGGGCTATTTTAAATTTTAATGGAAATTTAAGCCGGATTTTAATGTTATTTAAGTTAGTTAGAAATTTATATTTTAGGTTTTAATGCAACTTTCAATGTTCTTAATGGTATCCTCTATTTAATTGGTGGATTAAATTTCGACGGAGCTTTTAATGCTGACTAACTTAGATAGAAGAATACGTAACAAGTTAATACAGTTTTTAATATAACTAAATAGCTTTTTCATTTTACTTGTTAGATTATTTCAATTTTAAGGAACTGTTAATTTTATCTAGTGGTTTTTTTTATGGACTTGGAAAATGATTTTTAACTTTGACCAAGGAAATATGTCGGATGACTGGAAGCGGAAACGGACCACTTTATTTTCTAATAGACAGGCTCAGCGAGATCGATCGGGCAGTAAGAACTTTACTGATGGTGAGTTCTTGCTGATCCTACTTGTTACAAAATGAAGTGCTCTGTTTCCGTTTCCAGTCCATTCGTCATCTCTCCGTAGTCAAGTTATAGGATGAAAAGCATCCCCTTGATTTCTGAGCAAGTTCATATGAGGCAGTGAGAAGCAAAGGGATGTAAGTGGCAAAATTTAAAAAAATGGAGATAACCAATACACATGGTAGGTGAATCTCTCCTCTGTCTTGGGGCAAGAGATGGTACTAGTAGCCCCGGTTGTTGCTGCTATGTAGCATGATTTATAAAAAAAATTCAATGAAAGCCTACCTAGGATGTTATCTTTAAATGCGTTTTATTCAAAACTTCAAAATGTCCACTTACATCCCTTTGCTTCTCACTGCCTCAATTGCAAGTAACAGTTGTAAACAAATCTGGTCCTTTCGCATAAATGTTTTATCGCTCACATTCCTGCGTGCAGTGTTGGGCATTAATCAATTATTTTTTCAGTTGCCTTGTTAGTTGATTGAAAAAGTAATTGCAATTAAATTAATTGCAAGTAAACTATTAATTGTACTTTGCAATTAATTTAATTGGATTAATGTACGTTAATCGCTTTTCTCAATTAAAATAATTGCAATAAATTTTTTAATCGTTTTAAGAAACAATTAAAAATAACAATTAACTTAATGTATCAATAGGTACAACGCAGGGTACAGAGTTCAAAGTATTATTCGATTTCGTATTTTCGTTCAGTGCTGATTGCTCGCCCGCCGCGTGAAATATTCTCGTCTTGGCAAGTTTTTTCCAAACATAAATTTTTGTGTTTTAATTAAGTGTTTTAAGTTTGCAAATCATTGTTTTATATAGTTTAACCCGTAACAGAGGAGGTGAGAAAGGAGGACATAACAGGGGACATAAAATCTCAAAGAACCGTTCTGTTTTTTTTTTTTTTTTTTTTTTTTTTTTAAATCGTGTAATTAAGATGAATTTCTGTAATTTCTCTCAGATGTTCTTTGGACTTTTACTAGTTCGGGAAACAATATGTTTTTGAATTTTTAATTGAAATATACCTTTTTTGCGGAAATTTTTCTGGAGCTCTAAGATTTTTTGAGAAAAGGCATATGCTGCAGTAAATAATTTATTGCTCGTAATAAAGTTACTGTTGTGCATTGATATTTTATTTGTTGCGAACATGTGTATTTAAATAGTTATATAGTAATATGATACCCGTCCGGCGTCCACGTCCCTGGTAGACCTGTCGCCTGTAGAATATATTATAAAAAACCAGTAGTTATTTTAAAAGTTTGTTTTAAATAAAATTCACAGAACAATTAATTAATTGTTAACTGTAGCAAACTACAATTGACAATTCATTAATTGTTAACTGTAGCAAAATACAATTAACAATTAATTAATTGTGAATTGTAATTTTTCACAATTACAATTGATCAATTGTTATTTGTGGTTACGTTAACCAATTAATCAACTGTTAACCTTTAATTGTCAATGCAATTAAAATTTGCCCAACTCTGCCTGCGTGTGTATAAACTGCTCACTGTATGCGTGAAATTTAGTGTTGCAAAGAAACTTAAGTTTTGAAATCTTTTATCACTTAACACTAAATCTATGAGGTAATAATGTATTCTTCGTGTCTCTCTCTTTCTCAACTTACGTTGAAGGGAATGTAAGGAAGACGTTAGCTTTTAATTTTTGCCTGTATATCTTTACTAATAATAAAGCTGAAAGTCTGTCTGGATATCTGGATCTCGGCCTGTCTTGATCACTGTCACGCGCACAGCGCCTATACTGTTCGTCCGATTTTCATGAAATTTGGCACAAAGTTAGTTTGTAGCATGGGGGTGTGCACCTCCAAGCGATTTTTCGAAGATTTGATTTTGTTCTTTTCACATTCCAATTTTCAGAAAATTTTACCGAGCAAATTATTACAACGTGGACGAATAAATTTCGGAATTATCGTAACGTGGAACTGTAACATGGGCAAGCAAATGAATATAGCAAATTGGAGAAAAATTCATCATCCATTATCTTTAAATATACAGGCGAACCAAATGACTTTTTAATTTTCTACTACGGGCAAAGGTACCACTCGTCTACAATAAATTGATGAAACAATTTTGTGCAATTTAATATGTGGGTGTTTTCAGTAAGAGTAACAAGTGCCTGTATGCATGGATATTGATCGGTGAATTTTTCTTGCTGATTGTCTCACACGTTGATGGGTTAAATTGCCTCTTGTTAAAATTATATCCGTGTTATCCACCAAGAAACACTACCAGGTATTGAAGAGCAACATGTGAGGAATATGCTTCTAAAATGTTCTTTAATGATTCCCCTCTTCTCGGGCGAATGCTTGTTAGAACTGTTTGAAATTTTAAGAACGCTGCTATGAGAGTTTCTGCCTGTTAAAGAACCTTTCCGCCAATTCTGTAAAATATCAGACATAAAATGCATTTTGTAGGAAGCATACACACATGCATCTATTTTTAATGATATATATGTAGCTCCATGTGGATGTAACATTTTCTTTACATTTTTTTTACGTCGACTCATCTATAAATTTTTCCACAAATCTTAAATCCCTTTCCAAAAATTTTATGGCCCTGTCTGTGCCATGACCTCTGTACATGAAAACATGTTTACTTAAATAATTCATTTACTAGCATTGTCCGTTCTCTGCTTCAAGACTTACGCTATATCCCTTCTAAAAGGGTTCTTTATTCACTTTTTTGTGGCACTTTGATGTTAATTTCGAGTGGCGTTTCGCATTAAAACATTTTCTCCGAGGTATTCTACCGTGCTATGCACAACAGTCGTATCTTCATTTTTTATTAAAATTAAGTGATGGTCACTAGGTAGTTCTTTGTCGCACTCATTTGTGAATGGGATGTATCGTTTAAAAAATTCTGAAAAAGTTACATCTGAAACAAATAATACAGTGAGATGCAAAAATTTTAACTGCAATTTTTTATCTTGAGCCGAGATGCAGATACGACTTTTGCGCTTAGCACGGCAGTATTGCTCAATCCCTTATTTTAAAGTGAATGTTTCAACTCATTTGGCGAATTAAATTTGGAAGAATAATAAAAACATCTTATTTACATCCTTTTTATTCTCAAAAGAATTAAAAATTCACAGAAAAGTGACGCCCAGAACCACTTTTGAACTGTCTCCACGCGCTTGCATTGTAAACAGATCAGAATTTAAAAAAAAATTACTTTCCTAATTAAAGGGAATTTTTCCCAGTGATAATTTGGTATTTACGGGTAGGTCATTCAGTCTCCAGATACTTTTCGATTCCACGTGTTATTCGGTTTTGCACATGATTAGATTTATTAGCTAAACCCAGCATCTTTATGAAATCTTCGTGTAGTGGCACCTCCTTCCTTGTTATATTCGGGCAAGGGTTAACTTCTGAATCGTGTCTGAATAATAAAGTTTTATGTTTTGGCTACTAAGATGGCGAAACGAAACGTTTCTGCTTTTCTAGACTATGAGAGAATGTCCGGCACGCAGAAATTATTTTTCAATATCCATTTTGCGCTAAC
Source organism: Uloborus diversus (assembly GCF_026930045.1). Taxonomy (NCBI): domain Eukaryota; kingdom Metazoa; phylum Arthropoda; class Arachnida; order Araneae; family Uloboridae; genus Uloborus; species Uloborus diversus. Next base: position 210,110,775 of record NC_072731.1, on the reverse strand, counting down.
CCTCTATCATTCACGGGTTTATTTGATCTTTTTTTTCGCTTTTTTTTTTTTTTTTTTTTTTTTTTTTTTTTTTTTGCGTTCGATGTAATAACAGAAGGATAAAATGTATGCGTTTCTGGATTTTTAGTTCGTTACTATTGATGAGAAAAATTACGAAAACAGTGAGACTAAACAAACACTAATTTCAGAAGCAGACAACGTAAGGACTGATAAAAAGTAACGTTACATAATAAAGTTGAAACACTTACCTCTCCAAATTTGTATGATAATACAAAAAAAAAAAAAAAAAAAAAAAAAACGCAGACTAATGGTTTTTTTTTTTCGAACTTTCGTTAGTTCCAGCACTTTTCATAAATACTGATCAGAATATATAAGTATCCCGTCAGAAATAAATACCTTTGTGCGAAGAAGTAAATGGTAATCAATAACGTCTTCAAGCGTAAAATTAGCAGAATACTACATGCACATGTTTCGAGGTTTCAGGAAACCACTTTTTCAAATCAAATAGTGAGCTTTTACCGGATTTCTTTTCATTCAAAAGCTCACTACTTGCATTGAAAAAGAAGTTCCCTGAAAGCTCGAAACATGTGTTTGCAGTATTCTGCGAATTTTTTTTCGTGAATACGTTGCTGACTACCATTTACTGATACGTCGTTCAATTTTGCATCAAACAGCACTATCTAGATGCGTTTACCAATTGTTAAAATGCTCGTTGTATTTACAGACACTTTGTATATGAAAATACGAGGGATTTTCAACAAAAAAGGTTACGAGAGCTCTGACGGGTGTGCAGGTTCTATGTATGAATTAACTACACTGAAAATAATGAAGGGACTCAAAACTTTCAAACGGTGCCACTGGATGGAGCTGGGTGCTCACTAACAGGATAAAATGTCAGTTAGAAGATGGCTACGTAGACGGGAACATGTCCCACTAAGAAAACAGGAAGTGTGATAATGTTTCTGCACAAGGGGTAATGGACCACCCCCCTTAGAGCCCCGACCTCGCACCAATTCATTTCCATCTCTTCAGAACCGATGCTGCAATTCAGCAACTCATTTTGATGTGGTTTTACATTCTTGGCGATGATTTCTTCCATGCCGGGTCTCCAAGTGCCTCTTTAAAGGTCCAAAAAGATGGAAATCACTTGGTGCGAACTCGGGACTGTAAGTAGCGTAGTCCAATATCTCCTAACGCATTAACCTTATCCCACTTTTTGTTTCATTGGCGGGACATGCTTCTGTCAACGCAGTCATCTTCTAATTGACATCTTGTACTGTTAGTAGGTACACAGCTCCATCCACCGGGACCGTTTGGAAGCTTTGATCATCTTCGATATTTTCAGCGGGAGTTTTATTTATTATGAAAATATGCACACCCGTCGCAGTTACTTTACTTTTTAAAACACCTACGTACGATCATTAATTGTTAAAAATTAAAATGTTCATTGTAATTTTATGGATGTGTTTGTCATGTCTCAAAAATTAAACTACCTCTGATTTAAACAAACATTCATTCCATACTCCTTACCTTATTTACTTCGATATCAAGCTTACTTCTACCCACTGTTTACTTTTTACCCATGTGTTTAATTTTACAAGCGAACTGCCTTTAAGAGGTCGATCTTTCGTAAAAAATTAAAATTTTATAAAACTTTAGCGCTTTGATGACGCAAATGGTAAACACTTATGGAACACTAGTCAAAGTTCCAGGGAATCCAATTTGTATACCTCTGCTGTATATGATCTTCTTCTACCCTAATTTCACGTTTGAAATTTGTTTGAAAAATTAAGACTTTAATGTAAAATAATTAAAAAGAAGAGTAAAATAATACTTTATGATACACGAATTATCAACTTTTACGAAGCTATCCCCCACATTTTCATTTAAAAACCCTTCTTGAAAAATGTAACCTATACTGCCATTTACAAGGCAATAATGAAATTAAAATGTTTGCATTCGAATTCGATATTTTTTAATGATTTTTGAAGGAAATAATATCTTTATATAAATAGGAATTTTTTACCAATGAGCCGTACATTTGGAAAGAAGAGGCTATTAAACTCGTGATATCGCTCTTGAATAAATTTTATTTCACTTTTTAAACTATAGTCCATTACTTCTGCAATATGGTTCATATTATGAGTATTTTTTTTCCCAGTACTGGAAAAACGGGTTGAAAAGAAAAGTGCAAAATAAAATACAAAAAATGTCGTACACGTTCATTATTTCTGCACTATGTCCATATTATGTAATTTTTTTCCCCAATACTGGCTAAACGGGTTGAACAGAAAAGTAAAATAAAGTACAAAAGCTGTCGTGTAAGTATCTTACTTCTGCACTATATCCATATTATGTGTATTTTTTTTCCAATACTGGCAAAACAGGTTGAAAGGAAAAGTGCAAAATAAAATAGAAAAGTTGTCAGAACTGTTGTAAGTATGCTCAATGTGTTTAAAAAATAGCCTTGTATTTAACGTGCTGTCGTTCATTTTTACATGTTGTTGTTTTACTCAGAATTTGGTGTGAGGTGCGGTTAATTGAATGAGGTACTGCTATTGCAAAGAATAGATTTAAAAGTTTCAACGGCGATTATCTGTGTCCGAGCACTGAAACTTGACCTTAATGGTTTAAGACAGCGAGTTTCGAAGCAAGGGCTATTTCGACACGCCCATGTCGAAATCTCATCTCCGTGACGGTATTGTCACTGGGATCAATCAAAACAAATAAGAACTTTCGAACGAAATGGTTATTTTCGGTTCGAACGCACCTTTTTTCTCGGTATTGCCCTTGTTCTCGAAATTTTGTTATTGCTAAAGACTCCTTCCAGAAGACAATGATAAAGAGAGGGAGGGGGCGGGAGAGTGAGAGAGACACTACTTCGCTACATTTGCAAAAGAGAATTTAATAAATTCTAAAGGAGGAAAAACGGTTAAATTGTCTGTAAACGGTGGCAAAACAGTCTTAGGCGTGTGGCTGGATTCATTATGACTTTTTTTCTTTCTTTTTTCGTGTTAGCTGATACTTGATTGAAAGAGAAAGAAAGCTGTCTATTCGTAATTGGGCATTTTGAAAAATAGTACTTTTGTTTTCGCTGAGGGACTTTATGTTAAATGGTCACATAAACGCCGTTTTGCGGGGAAAATCATCAGAAATTCTCTTTAATGATGTTTTTTTCTTTCTGTTTTGTGCAGCGAAATTAGAAAGAATAAACTTATCTTAAGAAAGTTTTCATGCGATGAATTGAGTAACGTTAATCAAGGTGTTTCGAAATAACTGACAAAGTACGCTTAAAATGGTCAGCTCTGAGGACAAACAAAAGCAGTGCTGTACTAGAACGCATACGATGTATATATTCTAGTTTCTTTCGAAAAATATTACCCTCTTGTTTTTTACTGAATTCAGATTTCATTAGTTACTAGTGGTACCCGCACGGCTTTGGCTGTAGTTGAAAATTAAAAGGTCATTCGGTTTGCCTGTATATTTACAAATAATGGATGACGAATTTCTCGCCAATTAGCTATGTTCATTCGCTCTCCCATTCCACGTTTCTCAAGCTCGCTTTTGCATTATAGAAATTACAAGAAGCCTCAAAACAGCTGTATGAATTATTGTTTTACTGATTTTCCAAGTTTTGCATCATAGCTCAATGCAAAAAAAAAAAAAAAAGACTTTATATTTTATTACTAGTGGTACCCGCACGGCTTTGCCCGTAGTAGAAAATTAAAAGGTCTTTTGGCACGCCTGTATACTTACAAATAATGCATGGTGAATTTCTCGCCAATTGGCTTGCTCATGTTACGGTTCCGCGTTATGATAATTTCGTAATTTACTCGTCCATCTTATGATAATTTTGCTCTGGAAAATGTTCTTAAAATTGAAATAGAAAAAGAATAAATTCGAATTTTCGAAAAATCGTTTCGAGGTGCACACCCCTTGCGCGTCACAGACATTCTACAGGCATCCAGATAGAGAGACTTTCCGCTTTATTATAAGATAGATTTAAAAAATACAGTAAAGATTAAAAAAATACAGCTCTAAAAAACACTACGGAGCAATATATGATGACAAAAATGTATTTTTCTAATTTAATGGGCTCGTTTCCAAAATTTTAAAAGTATTTGTTGTGAAACGGATCAGAAAAGAGCTTTGAACTGTTTTCTATTTTTAATTGTTCAATCTTTATTTATTGTGATTTATGCAAATTTTGTTGTAAAGCAATTTATCTGGCAGGTGGCGCCATATAAAATAATACCTTGTGTTGACAGGTCGCCGGCTGCTTTTTTAACCTACTTTCCCAGTAAAAGTCAGAAAAAGAAGAAAAAAGCATGAAAGGAGGCTTAATGCATCTTAAAAATATCGCGAAAAAAAAAAGAAAAGTCAAAAATAAATGGAATAATTAAATAAATATCGAAAAATTAAAAATTGGAAAGTAGGGTATTGAGATGAGGAAAAATGTCTGTCGGTCCGTCGGTCTGTCTGTCTGTCTGTCCGTCCCCCCCCCCCTAATAACTTTTGAATGAATAGTCCGATTCGAACAACTTTTTTTTGTTCGAAAGATCTCGGTGAGGACACCTCATCCCCATATTTCACTTTTTGATTTGAACTATTTTTTGTTCACTTTTAAACAGTTCAAAAAAACTTAACACTAGCGCCTACGGGGAAATTGAATGCAATTCCGAACTGTGAGGCGAATTTGCTTCAAACAAACTTTGTAGGAAAAAACTTTTGATAAAAAACTTGTATATAAAATATCTTTTTGATTTGAACAATTTTCCGTTCAATTTTGAACAATTCAAATCCCTTAATATTAGCGCCTACGGTGAAACTGAAAGTCAATGTAGATTCCGTACTTGAAGGCAGATTTACTTCAAACAAATTTGTTGTAAATAGCTCTTGACACCAAACTCTAGACTCCGCCTCCGAGAGTTTAGGGGCATTTGACTCCGACTCCGACTCCTGTGCCCGACAATTAATCGGACTCCGACTCCCCGACTTCGACTCTGACTTCGTAGCTTTGGCAAAAATTTATACACGGAGGACAAATGACTGAGTCCGGTTCTCGGATATTCGACTCCGACTCCTTTATCTCAAAATGAGATTGACTCCGACTCCGCAGCTATGGTTTTAACTGCGAAATAATTATTGTTGATATGACTTTTTTTTTATTTTCACGCTAAAGTTTTAATTTAGGTATTTAGTTTTCGGGGAATAAACTCGATGTCATTTATGTTTCTACATAAAGATATGCGCAGACGATTTTTTTTGACAATAAAAAGTATTTCTTTAAGTTGACATTTTATTGTTTTTATTTATTTTGGTAAGTGCATCAATTCATTTAAAAATTATTTTTGGCAACAGTGGAAAAAGAAACGATTTTTTTTTTGATATGATGTATTTATTTTAATGAGCTTATTAATTTTAATTATTATTTTTTTGTTTTGAAAGCTGTTAAAGATTTTTTAATGGAAAAAAGTGTATTAACTACTTTGTTTAAAAGGTGCTGTTATTTTATTTGTTCGTTTTTTTTTTTTTAATTTTATTTATTTATTTATTTATTTTTTCTTTTTTACGCATTTAATTTTTTTAGATGAGTGAGGAATATTTTATTCCTAGAAATTTGCTTAAAATACTTAAAAAATATGTTTGAAGCAATTTGCGATTTTAGCTATTTTTGAGAATATTGATCAGGTACTAGAAAGTAGTATGGGTATATGGGAAAGTAGGCTTGTATAGTTCTAGACAGAACTTCTTGTTTGCATTAGTGGAAGCGCAACTCTGCGCCTTGTAGTGTTTATGGCAGACATCAATAAAGTTCGTATGTAGACATTTTGAGTTAGTTCTTGTATCTATGTGTTCCATATCACGTATAAGAGTATGGTCAGAATGCAAGCGAGGAGTCGCCTAACAGTATTTTTTTCTGAAAGAGCATGGTTAAAAACATAGGATTTGACTATTTTTTAAATACATTTACAAAGTTTAATATTTTTTTACAATTATTTTAATCGGTGTGCAGATCATTCGGTCAATTTCATTTTTTACACTGCACATGACATCACAAGTGATGAAATGCTATTCACTGATGCCGTTGGAGCAGAGCGCAATATTTAATTTGCTTCTTTACTCACATGTACTGGCAACGATATGATTCATAGCTAGCACAGAGCGCAATATTAAATTCGCTTATGAATTATAATAATCTGGAAACGCAGTAGACAGCAAGCGTAAGAATTTAGGGTGCCAGTGGAATAGCGCACTAAAATTCAACACTTGTGACGTCATAAAGACCACGTCTTGTTTGAAAAATCTGACATATAAAAAAATTAATAAACGTTTTGAAAACAAAAGTTTTTCCTCTCTCCATGTTATCATTTTTTTTTTTTTTTTTTTTGCTCATTCTATCAACTTTAGAGACTAAAAGTAGTACTTTTGACTGAAGGAAAAACCCGTCAATTAGTTTTCCTTACGTGTTTTCTCAATCCATTTGCACTATTGTGATATTTTTAAGCATATATTTGCACTTTATTCTTGGAATTTTGATTTATTGCTTTTATATTTTATAGATTTTAACATAAGGAACCATTATGCACCACAATATGAAGTATCAACTTTCTAAGCAAATTTTTTATACTTGAAAGATAAGGAGTAGTACGTGCCGCGGGCGTGACCGTAAAGCAGCTAACAAGGAAAATCTCCATTTAAATTCAAAATGAAATTACGCCTTTATCAATTGCCTGTCTAAGTGCCGAAGATAAATATTTAGTCGCAAAAGGAGAATCAAAAAGAAAAATTCAAAGTCATGTGCTTCCGAAAAAGTGTCAGAATATATACTAGAAACAGTTACAAGAACTTAATTTGGTGGGCCAGATGGCAACAAATGACATTAAAGTCGTTGAGTGTTGTAAATTAGAGCTTAAAATAAGTTATTTTTATAAAAGTAATGTAACCTTAAGCTAAAAATATAATATTTCTAAATGTTTGAAAACTTCCTCTTTTACTTTACAACATCGGAGAATTTTTAACATTTGCAACATTGCATAGAATATTACGTTGTAGAGCGTGATTTTAACAACTCCAAAAATAGCATCCAACAGAAACTTCCGAAATATTGAATGATGCAATCAGTTGCGTCGAGTATTGTCATTTTTTTTTAAAAATAAAAGCCAGAAAACATATTTCATAAATTCGCCTGGCGAGTAGTCTTCTAATTTTTTTGAGCAATCAAGAATTGCTTATTACCCTCATTTGAACAAACATGATGTTGCTCTGACTTTTCAGATTACCATGGCAAAGAGAATAAGTGTAGCGAATTGTTTCAATATTTTTAAGAGGACACATTTTCGTCTCCATGGTTACGAATTGTTTGCGTTCATTCAAGGCTTTAACTTAAGCAGATTTTACTTTTAGAAAGAGGAGGATGCGTAAAATTACGTTTCTTTCAGGAAAGACATCTACATTGATACAGTTAAAAGACAAAACTTCATCTAAAGGCAAAATTTCCAGATTACTAACCCCTATCATTATCATTTAAGATTGACAAGAAATAAAAATACCATAAAGGTATTCACCCTAGTATAGGGTGCAAATTTGCCTTAATAACCAGATATTTACTACTGCATCCCAATGAACATTTCGTTTTTTATGGATATCCCTCATATTATCTAATCCAAAAAATCATGATTCATATGATAAGTGCGAATTTCTTCTCCATATCCATTCCAGGTTCATTTGTACAAACAAGAAACTCAACGAATAGGATGCTATCGCAATCCGTGATTGCGAAAAACATAATTTGAATTCATGACGTCAAAATTCAAATGGTTTTTTTTTTTTTTTTGCCCTTCAGACTTGGTGTCCAGTATATCAGACATACACTTTAAAAAGCTGCTAATCATTTAATAATTGATTAATCTAGGTACTTGATTTTTTTTTTTGCTGTTGACTCTTAACATTCTGCTTATTATTGTCTTTTTCGTTTTGGGATTGAATCTCATTTTTCCAACCATGGATTCTCGTCGCGAAGGCGAGGTTTTCTTTCAATTAAAATATATATATATATATATATATATATATATATATATATATATATATATATATATATATATATATATATATATATTATTCATTTTAAATGCTGATATAATGTTTTTTATTGCTTGGAGAACATTTTACAATGAAGTTTGTTTGATATTTTATCGTTTTTATTTCTTTTTACAAAAAAAGGAAGTATTGTATTCGCGAAAAAACTTTCACTCAAAATTCGGCCTTAATTTCTATTTTGCTCACTCCCGAATTAACGTTGAGTTTTTTTTCAACCCGATCACACGCGGATAAGTGCCTAAGAACGTATAAAGACCCGAAATATCCATTTTGACATTCCCCAAGTTAATTACAACGACTTTTCTCGTGACGTCCGTATGTACGTATGTATGTATGTGCGTATGTGCGTACGTGTGTATGTGCGTATGTATGTCGCATAACTCAAGAACAGTAAGTCCTAGAAAGTTGAAATTTGGTACGTGGACTCCTAGTGGGGTCTAGTTGGGCACCTCCCCTTTTGGTTGCATTCGCGTGTTTCCAGCCAGATTGCACCAGACTAGGCGATCAAAAGCTTGGCAATATATCGCCAAGTGTCCGCCAAATTGTAAAACCTCTTGAGTTTACATCGAAATTAACAATGATTTTGCCCCTTTTTGGTGGGAAATCATTGTTAATTTCGATGTAAACTCAAGAGGTTTTACAATTTGGCGGACACTTGGTGATATATCGCCAGACTTTTGATCGCCAAGTTTTGTCGGTTTTTAAATCTGGTTTCAATTTGGCTACTGGTGGTGATATTTAGAGAGTAAACTATTGAATCACATAAAAATTGCCAATAATGGGGAAATGACATTAAAATTGGAATAAAAAGAAGTCATGTGATGCGCACATCAGCTCGTTTTTGTATGAAATATCAATTTCAAAAACATTAGTCTGGAATATTGGGCGTGCCATAACTCTTTTAATTTTTCTCCTAAAAATTTGAAATTTTGTCTATAAGATACCCTTTACCATAGCACACTGTGTACCAAATATAAACATTTTTGGTCAGATATTTCATAATTCCGACTGAAGGGGTTCTTTAAGTCAAACATATTAAAAAGTTTAAAGTGGAGCGAAGTTATCTCCCACACCTCTAAGCTACCCTAAACTAATGTACTCAAAACGGTGACAAATTTCATTTGAACAGCTATCCGGAACGAAAGAACAACACGTAACTTATCTATTTCCGAAAGCACGGTCTCGAGTCATTTTAATTCTTGCATCCGTCGCTCACACTGTTAAAACTACAGGTTGCATTCGGCACCTTTCAGGGGTGAAACGCTTGTTCACCAGCGGCACCCAATACGGAGCCGAAATTTCACCTCTAACTAGGGTGAAAAACAGGCACCTTTCAAAAAGTAGGCAGCCGGTGTGAAAAGAATGAACCTTCGGAGAGAGAAATGGCACCCTTACTGTAGATCCTCCCCCCCTCCCCCGTATTGTGTGCGTTTTTGAATACAGTTGTGTATTTTTCTTTTTTTAATAGTTTTGTTTTGATTCATGATAGTCTACGTTTTGCACACTTTTCACATTGCATGAATTCAGTACTGGAAATGATTAAAACTTGTAATTACAGCATTTGACCATATTTCAGAGTTTTCAACATAGTTAAGAAGTGCTCATTGCTTTAATTCATCTGATCGTTCTCTACATCAGTGTTTCTCAACCTCTTTTGACCCACGGGTCGGTAAAAACAAATGAAAAACATTCGGGACCTGTGAAATTTTTATCCTTTTCTTAAAAATAAATAAAATAAATAATAATAATTATAATAACTCTCGGGGCGGTAAAAAACTTGTGAAAAAATTCTGCGTACTGATGAGTTTTTTTGTTTTTTTTTTTTTTGTTTTACAAAGTAATATTAAAGATGAATAAAATAATAAATATCTACAGACTTTATTTGGTATCAAAGAGTTGTCACAAATATATTTAAAGTTAAAGACGAGTAATTATTTGAATAATCATAGTTAAGTTAATAATCATTTGTGAGAAATAACCGCACCGAAAGTAAAGTGTAGATGTACTTATGAATTATTTACATGAACAGCCAAAAATATTCTGGGATATTAAAGTTACGATAAAACAAAATCGTTTCTCAAACGTTCAACATTTCAATCAAAATAACAATAAAATAAAATGCGCATAAAATTTTTCGACAGTTAAAAATTTAAAGAAACTCCTAACACTATCGAATAACCGCTAACAGGAAATGATTCAAACACTTGAACGAAAAAGCAAAAGAAAAAGATAGGCGGAGAGAGATTTCTTTTTTATTTTTTGCGCTCGCTACACGAAGAACAAGAATCATTTTTATTTAGGTTCTCACTTGTTGGTTATTGAAAATATCATTGCGGTTACTATTTCGGTGATTAAATGTTGCTTATCGAGTACTCAAGAAAATAATGATCGATACATTTAGTAGCGTTTTGTGTGAATGATGGAATTTTCACGATAGTAACGGTAACCTGAAAATAAACAACTAACGGTACTACGGTATCGTAACGGACTAACGGTAAATGAAAAGCATTAAACGTACTTTTAACTATGTTTGAAAGCCCTAAAAGCTACAAAGTGATCAAAAGCTGTACTTACTTGTTATTTTAAAGAATTATCCTACAAAAGTTGAGATTTAATCCAATAGTGTACTTCATTCAATGTGAAAGACGTAGAAGCCACGCGTAGTGCAACCTATCATTCGTCCGCCATATTGAAGTGGTTGAATGGTGAATGTATGCCGGAAGCGCATGCGCCAGCAAGTCATTTAGCGATTGCTTGCTGTTTTGGCACCCCTGTCTACGACTGTCTGCTACTTTCGCACCTCTGCTTTACTTCCTGGCCAGTATGGCACCCTTGGTCACCATGCTTTCACCTTAGGGGGAATATATTCACTCGTCTGGAACCTCTGGTTATAACAGTGCACTTATCGATATGACCATATCGATCGTATCTGTTACATCATCACGACTCCCTCACGGTGAGATAGAATTTGGAAGTTTACAAAATGAGAGAGAGGAGAAAAAGAGAGCAACACGCTTAACCTTGTTACTGAGCAACATGACATTATGACAGGCTTTTAGGAAAGAAAGGCTTAGACCTCGCGCCGGTTGCACCTTTTGATCTCACGTTCCTCCGTGATCGGCTGATTGATCAGCCGTGATCGTTCGCAGATCGAGATCGAAGGGGGGAGTAGTCAGAACCAGCAGTCGGTTTGTTTCTTTAGCATGATCTGCTTTGAAATATTTCCTGATTTTAGTACCGGAGGCGTAAAAGAAACTTGGAAGTGTTTCATTGCGCACATTTTGAAATTTAGAAATCTTTACTAATAATAAAGCTGAAAGTCTGGATATCTGTCTGGATCACCGTGACACGCATAGCGCCTAGACCGTTCAGCTGATTTTCAGGAAATTTGGCATAAAATTAGTTTGTAGCATGGGGGTGTGCACCTCGAAGTGATTTTTCAAAAATTCAATTTTTTTTTATTTTCAATTTTAAGCCTATTTTTCACATAAAATTCATAAAATGGGGGAAAAAAATTTCATTCACATTTTTAAGTTTTAGATCATTCGAAAGCATGGAATTTTCTACATAATATGAAGTTTGTTTGAAGTTTCTACGACCGTTTGGAGAGCTTTTGGAATATTTTAAAGAAAACCAAAATCCAAGGCTTACCTTAAGCAAACAAAACGATTCTAAATGATCAAGCTCGGGAATAAACTAAAAAATTAAAGATACATTGAATTCATTTTTGAAATGGAAATTAACTTTTGTTTGTTACGATGGTTACGCCTTTTACCCAATTTGGTTATTTCATTGATTCCTTTTTCTTTCTTTTTTTTTTTAAATTTTGTTTCAAACATTTTTTTAAAACGTACTTATTGTTCAGTCCAAACCCTTTGCTTTTATTTAAAAGGATTTAAATTGAAATATTTCAACTGTTACAAAAACGTCGTCTGCTTTTATTTTTTTAGTTTTTATGGAATTATGTTCATTGAATTATTAAAATATTGCTATTACAACTTTCGTTCTATAATGCTTAAATTAGGCAAAAATGTCTTATTTTGAGTTTTAAGCAAAGAAGAGAAACTTCCTTCCTCTTTTAAAGCATTTCTAAGGGTTCTACAAGTTCTGTTAAGCTACGTACTGAGTTTTCAAATCTGCCAAAAATATGAAGAGATCTTGAAGAAAAGAAAAATAAACGCATATAGTAAGCGTTTACTACACAGTCGCACCAAATGACTTTTTAATTTTCTGTAACGGGTAAAGCCATGCGGCTACCGCTAGTTGGATATAAAGCAGATGGGAGTTAGATGGCATTGAGAGGAAAAAATAGAATGTCCAAAAGGTGGGCCTGTGCAGGGATTTTGCAAATAAAACAGAAGCATGACGTATCGATTAGATACGAATTGCAGTCATAATAATCAGCTGAAAATAAAATTGATGGTTGTTTTACTGAAAAAAGATTGGAAACTTTTTTGAATTTTCATCCTGAGGTCCCCCGCCCCTACCGTTTGCATTTTCAAGACTGAAAACTGAAAGTTATTATTTATGATATATTTTTATTATTGCAGTCTCCATTTGAATTTTGTATTGAGATGCTGTAAGGTTTTAAAGTTTGACGTAGGAACCAAAATCCATTCAAATATGCTGTATGTGCTTTTTCATGTTTTAAGTGGTATAACAATCACATGTATCATTGGAAGACTGCGCTCTTTAATTTGAGAGACTTAGCATAAATATCAAAATCTGATGAAAATCGCCATCGAGATTTTCTTATCTCTGATCCACAAAGTTACCAAAACATTTCTTTTTAAACCCCAGAGGTATTCGATTCCTGAGAACTTTTTCCTAAAACAGTCCTTCGGCCCATCTCTCAAACTAGCTCGAGCTCTAGTTGTGACCGCTGGCGGGATGGAAATTACATAAGGTCAACTCGCAGAGGTCTTTGCGTGATCCGGGAGGCTATTAGGCGCACCACAACAGCCCATTAGGCACTGGCGATGGCCGCCTATCCATCCCTTGGCCATGCAGGCCAACAGATTACACTCTGTCGATGTCTCTGCGCCGCTATAAATCCTGCGACCACTATGACTTTTATGGAGTTTGATGCAGAACCAAGAAGAAAGACGCATCGTAATGGGGACATTTTGCTGGAAAATCAGCTGGCGACCCTTCCCTTTCGGGCAGCCTCTTCTTTTTACCGCCTTTTCCCCAGCAAATCAATATAATTAACATTCTTTACTATACTGATAATGAATACCGCATTACTTGATTCATTTTTCTTTGCTTTATAGATTCAACAAAATGCAGAGATGCAGGTTCATCTAAATATTCATGTTATGTTGGTTTCTCGTGAAACCGATCTTTTATTATTTATTTATTTTGCTTCTTGCTTCAATAATCTGCAAATAGTTGCCTCTGATTTCATTAACCCTTTGGCTGCTGATTTTATACATGCTGTTATTTATAAGTATTTTCAAATGCGATTTTTTTCTTCAAAAATGTATTTGACAAGCTCTCTCGACATTGCTCATAACTGATTATAATCAAAGATGTAGTCAAGTTTTTTTTTTTTTCAATTCTTGAAAGGAAAAAAAGAGTTCTCGATACTTTCAAAAGAAGTGAAATTCAGTTTGCAGGAGTAAAATGTACAGAATCAGTGATCAATTATATAAGATTGAGCATACTGGGATTGATTTTATAAGATTGCGCATACTGCGATCAATTACATAAGAAAGAGCATACAGCAATCAATTTCTTTAAAAAAAGAAACTAACTTTCTCAGGATTCAATAAAAGATGGTATTGAATTTGATTTAGTTAAATTTTGTAAATTTAGAATGATTGAGATTTTGTAATCCTCACATAAATTATAGCTGATGATCGAGTCACTCGCGTGTTTCAACAACAAATCGCGCTCCCCCGGCATGATAATTTGATAATGTATGTTGGTACTGTTTAACAAGCAGGGAAAGGCTTTATTGCGGCAAGGCTGAACTGGATCCGGTAACTTAACTGTTTTACTGGCAAGACTGTGTTATTTCAGGAGAATGAAGAAACGAAAAAAAAATGGTTAGCAATGAACGCTATCTACTGGAGTTTAGGATTTATCCACTGGAGTTAGGGTTGCAATTTCAACTATGAAAATATCAACAAACAGGCAATGGCTTCGTTCAAATGTAGAAGCAATTTTCACCCGTCATACCTTGACGCGCGATTTTCTAGTTAAAAAAATAATAAGACATTGAAATATAATATTTTAAGAATTCTATCTCCTTTTTTTTCATTTTCCACGTAGTAAACTTTTTATTTAAAATCCAAAGCAGAAAAATAAGCTTGCCTATATTTTCGTGGCGTATTCCCGATTTTCAATGCATGAAATGTGCTTGTGAAGGCGTTAAAAATATTCCTGATAATTATTCTACTCTATGGGATATGAGTTAAGAAAGATGCTCATGTCCATCGGTACAACTAGTTGCTATTCTATAACTAGTTTGACGAGAAAAAAATACTCTGGAAATTACGAAACATTTAGATTGCGAACTCAGTGATTTTTAAAATCTATCATTGCCGATCCTCAATTTGAAGGGCAACCTATTACTTCAAAAAGGCAATTTTTGAGACCCCTAGCGTATTGAAATTCAAAAATTTATTTTTTTCACTCCACCCTAATGTTTAACAACTAACTTCTCTGCTTTTAATAGTGCTTAACAAAATATAATGCTTGTTTTGACGACAGTTCAAATCTGTTTTATCGGAGGAGATTTATTGTTATCGTTTAGTATTTAGCAAAGATTTCGTTGTTTTTGCTTCGATGCACTTTTTTTTTCGATTTGCTTTTTAATAATGAATAGATATTTCAAGGTCAGATTTCATAGAAGTTATTTTGGAATGATTTCGAATTTAGAACATCTAGAAGAAATATTGCTTTATGTCAACACTTTCTGTTGATATCGACTTTAAAGAAATATAGTTCTACTAAGCACCAATAATATTCTGAAATTTTATATGTTAACTATTATCCACAAACTATGGATATCTGAAATGTTGCAAAGGATTGGGGATGACGAGATCGAGCCGCGGTTTATCCAAGCACAATTTTTACTATATTTCTCAGAAAAGAACGTTCGCAAAACTTCTCGTTAGCGTAAATCTTCAAATTGTTGAACACATGTCACTTGATATAACTTTTTAAATCGAGGCAGACCGTGCAAAGCCGAGCAACGCAGCTAGTAATGTATTAAAATCCAACAGGACGATGCAGAGTAACGGCGCACACGTGTACTGATGAGTTTGACATCACCTCAAAAAAAGACACTGATGCGGCACAGCTAAATTACAAAAGTCAGTAGAAAAATATCTGTTCTGTATGTAAGTTCATAGTTTATACATAGCTTACAGAGTTTGAGTAGTTAGAACGCTGTGGGATTGTCCTTTACTGTGGGATTTTCCTCTACGGATGGACGATTGATTCACTTGCCTATGTTTAAAAACATGCTAATTACGAAAAGGAAATTTAATGTACGTTATGTACAGTAAACTTATTCTTGTTCCCATAAAAGTTCCTACAATATTTACTACTAGTGGCACCCGCACTGCTTTGCCTGTAGTAGAAAACCGAAAGATCATTTGATTCGCCTGTATATTAACAAATAATGGATGCTGAATTTCTCGCTAATTTGCTATGTGAAATGGCTCGCCCATGTTACGGTTCCACGTTATGATGATTTCTTAATTTACTATTCCACATTGTGATAATTTGCTCGGAAAAATTTTCTTAAAATTGGTATAGAAAAAGAACAAAATCGATTTTTCGAAAAATCGCTTCGAGGTGCACACCCCCATGCTACAAACTAACTTTGTGCCAAATTTTATGAAAATTGGCAGAACGGTCAAGGCGCTATGCTCGTCACAGAGAACCTGACAGACAGAGAGACTTTCAGCTTTATTATCAGTAAAGATCATACGGCTCTCTCTTTTTCAAAATAAAATCTACGTAAATTTTCGAGTATGTTTCTAAAAACGTGGTCTGCTTTGAAAACCAGCAGTAATATATTATCTATAAGTAATCTGTGAAATGTAACCGAAAATTCTTATTATTTCTTGTCTTGTGATATCTATTCCATACAATACTCCTGATGTTAAAAGGTTTTGCATTGAATGTGCATAAAACCTGGAGTAGTTGCCTATTGAATGTAAAAAAAGGCATTTGTATTATTTGATATGTTCGAAAGGCTCGTAGAAAGTGCAAGTATAATCTTTTGTGTTTGTTTATTGAATCCGGGGAAATTTTCATGTAATTCTCATCTTGCTGCAAAAAATATAGGGGAGCTGTCCTTGGAATGTAGGGAGGATCTCTCATGAAACGTACCTGACTACAAGTGTCATTAGTAATATCACTGACGATGCACGTCATACTCACGACTCCATCAGCCAACAACAGAAAGAAAAAAAATACAACTAGTGGTCCGATCATCTATTCTTTTTCTCAACGGAAGGAATCGGTAACCAGGAAGACGGGCCACCGAAAAAATGACCTTGTTTCAAATCCAGATGGATAGCGTTGCTCTTTTTTATTGCTAAGCTTGTTTCTCAAACAGTGATTTGGAATAATTGTCCGCAGTAAACATTGGATTTAACAAAGGTCCAAACCTTCGCGTGCGCAAAATAGATTTCGGAATTTTTTTATTTATTATCGTCTGGGCTCTTTTTATTCGTTGAGAAAAAGACCGAACATGGAGAGGTAATTATTAGAACAACTTTTTTCCCCCGTAGATGTAATGGAATAAGCGATTATTGCTCGAGTATGATGAATGTGTGAAAAACAAAGTAATGCCATAATACCATAATTTCTTTTTTAGATAAAATTTTAAAGGTAAAATAGATTTCTCTTTTTGAGCATAAAAAGTTTTATGTGATCATTTATAAATTTGTCTCGCTGAATGTGTTTTGTAAAGCAATATGTCGTTCAGTTAAAACTAGACTGTTCATACAAAATGTCTATTAAGTCTGGAAACATGCGAAACTTTATTTAATGTTATTTTAAACTACTCTTTTGTGTAATTGTAAGTAATTGAGATTGAACTTTACTAAGGTAGCACACGTACTGTTTTAACGTTTCATAAACATTTTAAAATGGTTGTCACAATCATAACAACCATTTTAAAACGTTTATGAAACTAAGTCTGCTACCTGGGTAGCCTGTTCAATGAATAAATGTCGTAGACTTTCGCTAATATGTGACTGTTTTCGTTTGTTTGAATTGGAATCAGAGTCTACCTAAGCATTTCCAAGAAAAAATACAACATATTGCCATAATTTACTGACCATTTTATGCATTAAAATCTATCTAGAAAATATTTCGAAAATACTTGACAATTTAGCATGAAACTTCAAGAGGACAAAAGAGTATGTCAGATCCATAGCAAGTGTGCCCGATTAGAAGTCACTGAGACCTCTTAAAACTGTCATTGTTCGGAAAATTTTGTCGGGCGACTCGAATTCGGAGAAAGTATTGCAATATTGATATTTTTAAATGTTTTTTTTTTTGTGACGCCGTCTCTTCTCATTTTATGTACTAAATGTGCATCTTCGTATTTTTTCACTCAGTAAAACTCGGAGTTTCATGCGGTAATTAAAAAAAAATCCCCCACCCCAAAAATCTAAGTTCGCGGGACCCCTGCTTTGTCCCATGCGGCGATACTAGAGGTAAAATAATAATAGAGCTCCGGGACGAAAATAAATGTGATTAAAGCTTTTTTGTGTGCCTACTGACAAAATAGGAGGGGAAACTGTTAAGGAGCCCTCTGATTAAATTAAAGAATCATGGTCAGACCTCACAAGTTTCAGCTCAAGTCTCATTCTGAACGCAAAGATAAAAATAGCAATATATTGAGGGGAAGAATGATATTCAGGATCAATCGGTAAAATGTAAGGGAGGGTGGTCCAAAGCGGGTAGGTCTCCCAAAGTGGGTAGGCCTTCGTATACACCCCCTTACCACCATCACCATGGTGTGTAAGCGGCGATGTATGCTTATGTCAAGTTTACATGAACACCCCCGAGTTTTAATCACTCTCAGCGAAGCAGCAGTGAAGTGGCATGGCACAATCAGGTTTAAAATTAAAAAAAAAGATACATTTCTAAAAAAAAATGAAGTTTTGTAACTTGTGATTTGTCGAGGACCAGTTTATTTCTTTGATCGTCAATAATATTACGTTATTCTGACACCATCCACCTACAAACTAAGATAGTCATTTCGTTTGCTTCTTTTTTAAATTTTAAGTTATAATTATTAAAATAAGAAATGTACCTTCGGGCAAAGCAAGTCGGGCAAAGCGGGTATAGGATTTTATCATATATTTATTTATAATTTCTTGATTCGTGTGCTGACTTAGATTTTCTATTTCAATATGATAAGTACACCTTAAAAAAGTTATTTTTATGATGGCAATTAATTAGTCTATTAATTTAATCAGTTATTTCTTTACGTTTTATAAACTAATGTGCTGACTTTAAATTGGGTAATTACAACTTTTTTATGTATTTTTTTTACAATGACCGGTAGCTAATCAACTATTTTAATTATTTATAACTTCGTATTTCATTGGCAAATGTACCAAATCACAATTAGTTAAGCTTACCCGGTTTGGACTCCCTGGTAGGGCTAAGCGGAAGTTTCAAATGTTTATAAAGTTTGATAATAAATGAATATTGGGTTTGAAATTATACAAAAATCACTTTTTATTTTGAAGTTTAAGAACAATACTAGGACATAAAACCGAAATTGTTGCGATAAAAATCCGAAAACTACAGTTTTCGTGCGTTCTTCGAAAACCTACCCGCTTTGGGCCACCTTCCCCTAATGCTTGAAATGCGTAAAACAGAATGTAAACAATTTACAATTAACTACAGCTATCGGTAATTACTTGAAAAATAGACCACCGACGACGATACAATGTTCACAGTCACAGCTCATGGATCGGCGTGCGATAGAAAAACGTCAAACAATTCTTGCTCATTTTCAGCAGCAATTGACAATCGAACGACTAGATCTAGGGCTACGGAGTCGTGGATTCGGAGTCGGATGGATTAATATTCTAATACATGAAATACACGGCCAGCTCAGTCATTCCAACCGAGGACCGCAGTTCCGTACTTATTAGCACTCATCAGCCCGGAATATGAAATAACTGAGCTGGAGGCGGAAAACCTCTTAAGGAAGCCAAGAGTGCCAAACAAACGAGTAGCTAATATAGAATTAGCACTGAACAGACGAGTTACCGGAGCAATGGCTCGGTTCAGCTCGAAGATTGAAGGGAAGGCATGGTTTTTTCAGCAAGTTACCGCCCTAACTGCATCATTGCTGCTGTCACTCGTCTAGTCAGTGCTAATTCCATATTAGCTACCAGTTTGTTTGGCACTCTTGGCTACCTTAAGAGGTTTTCCGCCTCCAGATCAGTTACTTCTATTCCGGGTTGATAGGTGCTAAAAAGCACGAAACTGCAGTCCTCGGATGGAATGACTGAACTGGCGGTGTATTTCATGTATTTCTGCCTCAGCCCGTTCTATAGGGCGGTAGCTTAGTGATAATATTCTAATAGTCGGAGTCCATCATATTTCCTCCGAGTCCACAACGCTACCAGGGCTGCGAAGTCAGAGTCGAAGTCGTAGAATTGGAGTCAGACTGAAAGAGGTAGAGGAATTGGAGTAAGTGTGGAATGCTCTAAAATTCCAGGGGTAAGAAGCCAGACTTGTATATTTTCTTTTCGACTTGACATCCCTGACCAGAACTGCTTCGAATGTAACGGAAGTATCAGTGTATCATATACGAAATTCTTAATTCGATCCCGAAAGAAAAAAAAAATCCAAGTTTAAGTGAAGTCTGGACAACGAGGTGGCCAAGGAACTGATTCACACACTTTCCTTTGCGAAACATGTTCCTTTAGATCTTAGATTTTTAACACATTGCTTTGGACTGCTCAATGTATGTTCGGAGCATATGATAATGCGTGTTTTTCTACACTTAAAATGTTTTCTTTACCTTAGTTTTGAATATTTCTAGAATTTTGAAATAAATGACGCCACTCCTTTGAGGAAAATGAAAGAAAAAAGAAAACTCACAATAACCTTCCTTACTTTCGAATATATTGGGTTTTAAATTCCAAACTGCGACGACCCTCTGACAGCAGCTTGCGAGATATATATGCGCTGGGATGGGAGCATGCCTAGCGTCTAATGAAACGTGCAAAAGAGAGAGAGAGAGACATAATTTGCACCATTGTTCTACCCTCTCGGGATCAGTGTAAACAATCTGCGGAGCGGAAACACTTCGTTGGGAAGGACGGAAAAGTTTTATCGCGTTCTTTCCTGACACACCAGTTAGAAAACAAGAAAAGTGCTTGAAGACGATGCCTTTCAGAACAAGAAAAACAAATTTGGAAAATTTAGTTCAAAAATAATTTAAAACCCTTTTTGACCGTATTTTCAATTTGCAAGTAAAATTTTCGCTTTTGGCCTAATTTTGCTTTTTGACAGAAAAAACAAGCAAAATACAGCTCTTATATAGATTTAGAGCGTGTTCCCGTTTAATCTGGAAAAACCTCTATTTTCTTAATCGTCAGTCCTAGACGCTTCCAATTGCAAAAATAGTCAAAATGAGATGCCGAGTTAGGTCACTAAAATTTGAGGCAATGAAAAGAAAAATAGTGAAACAAAACGAAATCGAACTTTTGATACGACCTTTTGGTCCTCATAATTGTATTCATGGAAATAATCTCTATTGAAAAATAATACAATCACGAAAGGTTTTAAACATTTGCGACCAAAACTCAAGGGGATAAAAATTCCAAACCGTAGAAGATGAGATTGGAACATATCGCTTTTATGAAAGAATGACACGTTATCGAGGTAAAACAAAATGTTTGTCTTTCTTTACTGCTATTGAAAAATAATGCAACTGTGAAGCTATGACCTATGATATCTAAAAACACACAATAAAAGCTCGCACAATTTAAAAAAATACACTTTATGATGCAAGCGTATAATTTTAAACCCTTGTTAGCCGATATATTTATCTCCAGAGAATAATGTCTTAACTCTGCCTCTTGTTTTGACAATTTAAAAAATTGATCAAAATAAGAAGCATGCATCTAGGACTAAGGGCTGCAAAAAAAAAAAAAAATCTTGCATGGTAAATGGGGGCACGTTGTATACGTATAGGGTGACAAGAAATAACTTGGAAGACATTTGGAAAGAAACATAATGTACTTTTTAAGCTTTTTTTTTTAAACAAATTCCGAGCACATTACAAATTCATTCTTTTTTCATTAACATGTGTTGTTTTTGGGGAAGGGGGAGAGGATGCTTTTGGCATAGCATGCCCGTGAAAAGAAACAGTTTGAAATGATTTGTGAGATGAAAGTTCCAAAGCAGACAATTTCATACATACACAAACAATTTCAAGAACTTGTTCAATATATATTGATCGAACTGAAAATGGGAGAGCACATGGTAAACAAATCACAATACAAAAAGTCATTAAAATAGAAATTGAACGGAGCCCCAGTAATTCATCAACCATATACGTTGAAAACATTTCAAAACGTAAACTGAAGACAATAAAAGAATACGTTTTTAAAGATTCGTGCTCTACTCAATAGGATCAAACAGGTGATCAATGGATGGAATTTTTTTCATTGACGATGAAATTCTCACTATTCGGCATGCTCACAATAACTTGTAGCCAAAGAAATACCATGAGACTTCTAATATTATGTAATATTAAAAACAGCAAATTTTTTTTTTCATTTATTAGGGAGGGAAAGATGCAAATTTAAAAATACCACCTGTTTTTGTGGGATAGGCTGGGAAAATTACCAAAAACAAAAATTTTACTCTCACTTTGAAAGTTGTTCCTATTCTTTAGTTACAAAACCATTTTCTAAACCATTAATGGATGTTCCAACAAGACGGCCCCAGCACACAGAACAAAAGGTTTTCAAAGATTCTGCAAGGCACATTTTCCAGACTTTCAGACAACACAGAAACTTCCTTTTCTCCTGATTTTACCTTTATATTATTTAGTATGGTCCATCTTAAAGCAATACTTCGTATCAAGCTTTATGAAGAATTGACCTCCTTTATTTTAAAGAGGGATTTGGGGGAGATTTCTTTGTAAAAGAACTGCGGATCATTGCAGAAAATGTTGTTTAATAATTATGTGTTCTCTTGTATTCACAAGATTAAGGGAAGTCGATACCCCCTGTACCGTTAATGTTAATTTGCACAGGTTCATGTACCTTTTTCTGAAAATCTATCAAAGATACAATAACGAAATTTTTTCTGTACTTTAAGTAGACTCTTTTCTCTATACTGAAGAAAAATTTTACAGAAAAAAAGCTTAGTTTTTTTAAAAAAAATTCTGATGTGTAAGTCACTGTTTTTTTTTTTTTTTTTCAAAAAATGCAATTTTGCAACACGAAATCAGCTCTATAAAAATATTTTTGGAAATGCGAAAAATTTTACTTCAGTATATGCTATTAGATGTATGGAATTGGTAACAAAAATTCCAAAAAGCCGAACACAATTTAGTTTCTGAGAAAAAATAACATTTAGTTTTAAAAATACCATTTCGAGATATTGCAATTTAAAGGGGAAAATCATACTCCATCAAAATTTGTTTACATTTCTTTAAAGCTGATTTTAACTTACTTTTAATATGAGCACGATCAAGAAGTTTGTATTATTAAAAAGGTATTGAAATGAAGTTTCAAAATATATCAAAATCAATAAATCGAATTTTGAAAGTACTTATAGGGACTCAACTTAAGGGGAACAGATGATCAATGAGAGAAATTTGTTTTCACTGACAAATCTCCCCACCTTTGGACCAATCGCCAACAAATACTTTTCGTTATGGTTTGGGGAAGGAAGTATGCTTATGGAAAATTCCATTTTTTTCTGGATCGGCGGGGAAATCAACCAAAAAAATTTAAATGCGCATTTAAAAGTTGTTTCTCTTGCTTGATGACAGAATCATTTTCATACCAATCATAGATCTTCCAAAAGTATGTCTCCAGCACACAGCAATAGGTACTCAAATGTTCTTCAAGATACACTTACCAGACTTTCATACAACACAAGAATATCCTTTCCCCTGGTTTGACCTTTTACATTATTTAGTATGGTTCATCTTAAAAACAAGAATCTGTACCAATGTTTACTTGAGCTAGTAAAAACAATATTTCGCTTTTTGATTATATGCTGCACTTAGTTTTGAAATACAAAAGAGAGCTGATTATTTTTTTTTCATGCAGAAAAAATATGAGAAGGCTTACATAGGCTTGGAGGAAGTTCTCCCAACAGCAAAACCGTAAACAGCTCGTGCGGCTTTCCATTTATTTGGATGTCGAAACCAGGCATTGTTCGGATTTAAGAAGTAATGAGCAAAGGTGTGGACAATAAAACTAAGAAAATGGCTTGAGATTTTCCTCAAAGCTTCTTTTAAATTAAAACAGTCTGTTTACACAGACCCATTAGAATCTTATTTTTTGTACATAAATATTATTTTTGGTGACACGCTTTCTTGCTAAGTGTTTCTTTCGAAATTTATAGAACATTTGCGTTTTTAAATGTCTGAATTGGTTTGTTTAGTAACGAAAATCTTTTATCTAAATAAGAAAGATTTATAATGGTATAGTCATAACAACAACTACTAAGGGCCTAATTTACCATTCAGTCCAGTTTGCCCGACGTAGTATCCTCTTCGCTCCAGGAGCTCTTCAAAATTACCGACTATATAAAAAAATATACCGAACTATGGCTTTAATTTTTTTGTAATGGTGTTTAAAACAATGAACAATACATAAAGTGTATAGCAATGTGGCTTTTATCATCGAAACAGCCATTTTTTGTTGTCTAGTGTATTTTGCTTTGATAATTTCCACCCTTAGTGTTCGTAACCTGTAGCACATGGTAATAACAAAAAAAAAAAAAAAATTTTTGTGCGGTTTTTCCTCTGCAGCAATGTTTTGTCGATTGTACTGTTCAAGGAGACCCCTGCTGGTTTTCCGCAACTACTCTCTTGAAATTTGTAAATACAGCCCTGCAACTATCACTGTAATTATTACTTAAGCGTTCTGATTCTGCCTAACTTCCGGTACTTGGTATATATACCTAATAATAACGAGATTTTATCGGAAAGAAAGTATAAGTACCATAAGAATCAAATGAGTAAAGTATTTAACATAATTACGTTTTCAAGCAATATACCGGACAGCCCAGTTAACAGATCCAGAGACTGCCAGAACTCATCAGTCTGAATTATAGTGAATAACCGAGCTAGGAGGCAGATGTCATCTTTTTGAAGCTAACAGTGCAAACAAACTGGTAGATAAATTTATTTTATCCACCAGTTTGTTGGCACTCTCAGCTTCAATGAGATGACATCTGGCCCCATCTCTGTTGATCACTAATCCAAGGACGGATCCGGAGAGCATTCAAGGAGGGGGCGATTGATTTCAGATTTTTATATTCCCAAACCTTCGCCTCCTAACATCATCAAAAGTGTCCTATAATTGGATTTTTAAGACTTTAATTTAAGAAACTTTCCGGGGGAAAGCTATATCATCTAAGATTGTCTAAAATGGTTTTTTAAACTTCCTGTAGAAAGTTCCAAACCGATCCTTATCTCTAAAGCTTAACTGCGTTTTCAAAACTACAATTTTTAAAAAATTCCTAAGGAGAGCCCTTTGTTTCGTAAAATTGTTGAAGACCGTCTAAAATTAAGTTTTTGGAACTCCAGTATCGGAAATCTGCCGAAGGAGAGTTCCTTCATCTCTGCTCAAGGAGGGGGCGATCGCCCCCATCGCCCCTCTCTTGTATCCGTCCTTGCACTAATCCAGATTGATGAGTTCTAATAAAAACGAAACTGCAGCCTCTGGAAGTGATAACTGAGCTGTCTGGTTTGCTGCAAGTAGTTTTCTGCCTTAGTCCTGGCTTAGGGGCCGTAGTAATTACGATTGTTTTCCATTTTAAAAATAGTTGCGTGAGTGAAATAATTTAAAACTACTACCTCTGCCTCCCGCAACATTGATTTACTATTCGAAAAATTATTTGAATTAAGTAAAATGTTGCATTGTACTGGACCTGGGTGTTGACATGAAATTAAGAGCAATTGTGAGGAAACGCACACTTGAAGGATCTCACTCGTCGGACATTCCGATATTACCTACTTTTCGATACTTGGTATCGAGTAAGTGTTATCAATATTCAATCAATATTAAGATAATATATAAAAAAAATGACACATCGGTACCGTAATTTTCAATTAAGTAAATAATTGAAAATAAACTACATTGCTATTCCACTATTTATTTTAAAATTATCGATGTCAAACATATCAATAGACTAATGCACCGAATAAGAGTTACATGATATTTCTAGTATAGATATAAAGTGAAACACCATAACTAAGAATTAACGTAGAGATAAAAGTAGTCATAACTAGCAGTACAGCACATTTTGCAGGTATAGAGCGTATAAATAATATGTTTGTGTGTGTGTATGTTGGCGTGCGTGTGTGTCTGTGTGTGTGTGTGTGTGTGTGCAGACATCGTGGTGTGTGTATGTGTGTATGCGTGCTTACGGTATTTATTTATTTTCTCACATTTGTGTAACATCAATTTATTAAGAGTTCTAATGGTCTAAACTATTTTTTAAGAAAATTATTTAAAAAAAAAAGTAATTCATCATCAAACTGAGAAACCTATTTTAAAATCAACGATTTGCCTAAATTTTATATATGTGAAAAAGGGAATACTTCCTGAAATATAAATAAGAGTTACGATGTGATTAAATGTTCATTTTTACAAACTTTCCCGCTACACGTGTCAACAGGGGTAGTGCACAGAAATTTTGCGGCTCGTCACAAATGACTTTTACAGCCCCCTCCATATTGTGTACCCCTCCTACGTCCCTACCCCTCATTAAAAATATCTCGGGCCCCCTTCAGGCTCAGGCTCAAGCCAACAGGTGCCTCCCCCCCCTGTGCACGCCCCTGTGTGTCGGAGGAACACTTTCACTTTATTAGATGATGAAACGCAGTTCTTAGCCTACGAGTCCTTTCATGGAATTGATTCTCCAGTTCATCCGTGAGACAGAGCTGCTTCGCGCGATTCCTGCCATTGACTAACCATAGGAGCAGAAACCAGTGCTCTTGGCCCAGAAATCCACTTTGTGGACGGATTATGCGAGTGGTCAGCCCGTTTCGACATTGAACCAGTGAAAGCGTTATGTCATTCTTAACAATGAGTGGTCGGTTGCAATAACGGACTCTCCGACCTGGGACCTCTATTTATGAGGTGAATGTATAAAAAATGTGATTGCATTTTCGAAATCTAAAATGAGATAAAAAGTACGGACTGTTGAGAAATTCAAGATAGGGAGGTTTGACCCATAGGGAGACTTGATCCATGAGGGGTTTTTTTCCATGAAAAGGATATTTAGGGAAAATTTTAGTCATATTATTGGCTGACCAGTCACGCAATAGTATTTTGCAGGGGTGAGCATTTCAGAATTATCAATGGTTTTTAATAAATTCAGTGTTAAATGATACTGCACCTTAAAATTATTTTTTACTTCCTTTTACAAAAAAGGAAGTATTGTATTCGCGAAAAAAATTTCACTCAAAAATCGACCTTAATTTCCATTTTACTCACCACCGAATGAATATTGAGTTTTTTTTTTTCGACTCGACCACACGTGGATGAGTGCCTAGGAACGTATAGACGCGCGAAATAACTATAATGACGATTCCCGAGTTAATTACAACGAATTTTCTCGTGACGTCTCTATGTACGTATGTATGTGCGTATACGCGATGTGCGTATGTGCGTATGTATGTCGCATAACTCAAGAACAGTAAGTAATAGAAAGTTGAAATTTGGTTCGTAGACTCCTAGTGTGCAACTAGTTCGGGTGCTAAAGGAGTCTTTTGCCCCTTTTTGTGCGGAAATCATTGTTAATTTCGATGTAAACTCAAGTAGTGTTATAATTTGGTCGCCAAGTTTTGTCGCCAACTTGACGACGAATTTGGCGATTTTTTTAAAAAAATTTTTTAAAAAAATTTGTTTTAATTTGGCCACTGTTGGTGATATTTAGAGAGTAAACTATTGAATCACATTAAAATTGCCAGTAACGGGGAAATGACATTAAATTGGAGTAAAAGGAAGTCATGTGATGCACACATCAGCTCGTTTTTTGAAGATTTTAGAATTTTTTAGACTTTATCCTCCAGTTTTGAGGGAAATGAATTTTATAAGTATACATGTTTTAGTTACTTTTCTATAGCTATCTATTGATATGCAGTAGTTTTATGTAACTTTAATCTAAGTTGCTAAAAATGTAAGGTAAACAAAAAAAAGCTAACTAGGGAGCTTTGACCCCAATCTAACTAGTGAGACTTGACCCAAAGACTGATTTAATGTTCTTGCTTAATTTGATGTTTTTTCAATGAATTTTTATTTTTGAATAGATAACAAATTGTGATTTAGGCCTAATGATTTGATTTTATTGATCTACTTTGCTAAAAATTTAGGGTAAACAAGAGAAAGCTACTTATGGAGCTTTGACTCAAGCTAACTAGGAAGACTTGACCCAAAGAATAATTTGATGTTTTTTCAATGAATTGTTGTTAATGAATAGCTAAAATATTGTGACTTAGACCTTAATTATTTGCTTTTATTTAATTTATAACTTAAAAATTGTGAATATGTAAGAGGCATTTTTTTACTTAAAGAATACTTAAAATATTTAGGTCTAATAAATTGTTTTTATCTGACAAATAACTAAAATAATAATGATCTTTAAGTCTAATCATTTGTTTCGTAATGATTGTTATAATTTTCTGAAAGATTGTTTATGTCTTTGCTGATGAGGTTTTTGAATTAGACTTCTGCTTTTCTGCTGATGTGCAAATAGATGAATAAAAAGAAATCGGTAACACTTCACCTAAAGAGAGAACATTTGTTCATTCAGTATCTATGAGACCTCTTACACTCGTGAGAGGTGTCGCGTCTCCCTAGGTGTTGGGTCAAGTCTCCCTAGCTGTAGAGCAGTGGTTCCCAAACTTTTTAGGCCACGGAACCCTGGTGCTTTATATTTACTTCAAGGAACCCCATTATTGTTCATAGCTGTGAAACGAAATATTTGCGATCTGGAAATCAAATGTAAAAACACGGTTGTGTGGAAAATCTTAGACAGCGTTAGTGGAATGAGACTTGGAATTCTCCACAGAAATTTTTCAAAATTGAAATCTTAAATACGCAATAGCAAGCCATCGTAAATGACATTAGAAAGGTTGTGGTTCCAAAACTTTTCCCCGGAAGTTTTTCAATATTACAGAATTAAAAACGAAAACTTTTAGAATTTTTAATAATTTTGGCGCAGCGCTGAGGTTTTAGGTGCTCCTTTGGAATGTTCTTGTGAAGTCTCCGGAATGTTCTTGGCTTTTTTGGATAAATTGAAAGGAAGGAATGATGATCAGATACTCTCCCCATCAATTTTTTGAAATCGAAATTCTAAAAATGACATTTTAGACGAGTTTTCATAAAGTTGTGAGAGGGTTCTAGTGGGCGGGAGAACAGGTGGCTCTTCCGCAAAGTTTTCAAAGCTAACTACCTGGATACAAAATTTTGGACGTTTATTGGGTGCAGCTGGGAGCGCTGCTCCCAACAGGCAAGTTTTGAATTTGAGGCTTTAAAAACGAAATTTTATTCCATCTTTAATAATGTGGAGGGCATTCGGTGGTTCTTGATCAGAAAATGTTTCGTTTTCATCTTTCATGCTTATAATTTTGGGGGCGGGCTGAAATTGACGAGGCTAATCCGGTAAGTTTCCAAAATTCAAGTCCAAAATACAAATAGTTAGACAATCCTTGATGAAGTGAGGTGTTCTGTTCTATCCCGTAAAAATTTTCAGAACTGAAGTCCTTTAAACGAAAACTTTGACTACCTTTAATGATAATGGGGAAGGCGGGTGCGTTACATTTCTTGTATTCGAACTGCCACTGTCGCTGATTTTGATCGACACAATCGACTTTTTTTCTTTTTTATATTTAAGGTTAGGAAAAATATTTTTTAATTTTATAGCTTCAATTTAGCGCTCCCAGGGTTTTACGTTCGGGTACAGACGTCCCCCCTGTTCTCCTAATCTACGCTTTCGGACATGTTTTGAATTTTAAATAAAGTTTCCTTCAGTGATAATGAGAATTTGTGCCATTAAAAATAAGTAGCAGCACCTGAAAAGGAAAAAGTACCTGGAAATGTGAAAAGTATCAAACTAAAGGATAACCTGACACTATGAAAAAGCTCAACTCAAACGCTATTAAGTGTAATAAAATGAAAATGAGAAGTAAAATACACAGTCATTTTTTCTAAGCATACGCACTGTTAAAACATTGATTCAAAAGAAAATATTTTTCATGAAAAACAAATGCCTTTAAAAAATAATGATCGCACAAAGGCGTCCATCGGCGCACTGAGAATTTTCCAGTACCTCGGTGGCTCAGTACGCCATTGCTTATGACGACTAGTAGTTACAATGTGGCACGACGTTTTGAATCTTAGAACTTGTTTCTTTTATTTTTTCCCCCCAAAATAACTGGATTTTTTGCAACAGCAATGACGGACTGGGTTCCGCGGAACACACTTTGGGAATCGCTGCTATAGGGACACTTGACCCATTTGCAGACGTGATGAATATAATTGTTTTGTACCATTTCTATTTAGAATTGCGCTATTATTTTTAGCCATAATAATGCGTGAAATGGCAAACTATTTTTGTATATTTTTTATTTCGTTTTAACTATTCCTTAAAAAAAAAAAAAGGCAAAAATTGGGTCAAGTCTCCCTAGTTTCCCCTACTGACGAATGTTTGACAACGGCCGTTCCAGCGTTATGTGTGTGACTTTTTGACACCTTTTCTTTGCAGAAAACAATAAAAACAAATATGATATTTTAAAAATATCTCTTAATATTTTCTATTGGAGTTACAGAACATAGGTAAGAGTTTTTAGGTGGCAATGTTTTTTTCCTAGGATAATTCTAATTTTTTTTTCTAGAATTTTAAATGCAGCATCACGTGTGTGACTTGTAAGATCTGAAAATAAGCTGTACCTCATATTATTTTTTAATTTCCTCTGAAGTTTAGAAAGGTAAATGAACAGTATTTTTTGTGCATGTGTCTTAGTATATCAAGTAAGTATTCCATAAATATTTTTTTTCTAAAAGTTCATACAATAGCAATAAAAAATATTTTATTAGCTTACGTGTGTGATATTAGAGCGTTACGTGTGTTACTGCGTCAAGCACTTGAGCGGGATTTCCTAATACAAATCCCCAGTTTACGTCGGATCTTTGCCAAATTGCGCACAGAGGTTCTTTCGTGCTCAGGAACTCACATGGAAATTTTTCCCCCTGGGTGGGGGGGCTGTGATTCCCCCCCCCCCCCACGGAGATTTTCATTATTGAAATTTAGTTTGCATCTTTGCTAAATTTGGCACAGAGGCCCTTTGATGCTCAAGAACTCACATAGGGGTATTTTCGCCCCTTATGGGGGTGGACCCTTTTAGGGGTTTTCTGCGAACAAATCCGTGAAACAGGATAGTTAGGCCTATTATTATAAATAATCGCATTTTTTGAATTAAAAAAAAAACCTAAGACGTCTGACTTTAAAATTTTAGGCATAAAACTGCTCTTTTGTAAACTTTTACGGGGAGTTTTACCCTATTATTTTTCTTTTACTTAAGCCTGATTATTGAAAATACGTCACTTGACACAGCTCTTATTTTCGAGGTAGACCGTGCAATGCCGGGCAACGCAGCCAGTAAATATTTAAACGGAAAAGTGATACTTCCAAAACAAAGAATGAAGTGAAATTAATTTTTATTTGTATTCGAATTAAATGGTAATGTCAAGCTATCACGAACTTCTAACACTTACTTATGTGGTTTAAAACCATTTGGAATGATTTAAATCATCTGTAGAATTTATTCACTTTTCTTCTAAAAAACAAATAATTATCAAAAAATATTAAAGCAATTTAAAGCAAATAGAACATTTTGTTTTTGATCTTAATGTATGTAGATTGCGAATACTTAGTTCAAATTGCTCTTTGGGAAAGAAATAAGCAATTTTTACTTATTTTTTTATTTATTTATTTATTTATTATTATTATTATTATTATTATTATTATTATTATTATTATTATTTTAACACTCATTGAGTCTTGGTTTCAGTGCAGCACACAATATTTGTAGTTGAATTATGTAAAGTAATTTTTTCCGTAAAAATGGTTTTATAATGAAAACTATTCAGGAGCGTTACGTGTGTGACATCTTTCAAAAAGCCTCGTTAAACATTTTCTTCTGAATGCTTGAAGATGAGAGTCTGGTTACAGGTAGGGTAACATCCCCAGTAATTGGCACGGCACCAGTAATTGGCACTTCCAAGAAAAATGTCCTAAAAAAAAGACTCGTATCCAATTTTTTTTAAAAAAGAAGGCTATATACCAACTGAATGTACATCAATTTTAAAGATTATAACTTCAATTCATGTTACTAAATGACAGCAGTTCGTAGGAAAGAGAAACAATCGTGGTTTGTGTCAAATCAGCCATTTTTGTTGCAAAAGCTTCTTCTCTGGCGTAAGGGAAGCATGCACATAAATCCATTAAAATCTGACTTAAAATATATTTTAAATTTTCGTTGTCAAAAGTTTTGTTTAGTTGAAAGGTGTTACTTTAATTGTGTAGAAGTATATTTTCGTCCCTATTTGGAATTTTAAAATAATGATGGGTGCCATTTACTGGTGCTTCAATTTTGCTAGTCCCCAGTAATTGGCATGTGTGCCAAGTACTGGGGAAATAGCGTCATTTCCGCGATAAAGCTGAGTGAAGTGTCATTATCTTCAGCTTTTTGCGTAGATTACGAATATGATAAAGCGGAAATTGAAATCGATAGCTTTTGTACAGTAATTGTCAAAAAAAGCATCAAAATCATCAATTTTTGAAGTTGCGGCTTTTTGTCAATTGGAGTGACTTTCACCAGAAAAAAATCCAAATGAAAGTTAGTCAGTAATTAATTTTATACTGGAGGCTCCGTCCTCTGCTCGATTCGCTCGCTAACCCCCATTCGCCACCCACGGTATCTCAATGCCGCCTGCAGCGGGTGGTTTTTCAAGAGAAAGAAAACCGACTTGTTGCATTTTATAAATAAAAAAGTGGAAAACTTATGCAAAAAAGTATGCTATATGAGTTTTTAACTATATTTGGGGCAAACCTAACTTGGTAGCATTCGTAAAATCAAAACTGTAAACCGAAGGATGAAACAGCATTAATTTTAATATCTTTTACATGGAACAATCCAAATTTATGTTTTTATTTCTCTAAAATACTTTTCCAACATGAAGAAGAGTGATTTAGCATTAATTTATATAAAACTAGTGGTACCCGCACGGCTTTGCCCGTAATAGAAAAATTAAAAGGTCTTTTGGTTCGTCTGTGTGGCGAATTTTCTCTCCAATTGGCTTGTACCCATGTTACGGTTCCACGTTATGATAATTTCGTATCTCGCCAATAGGCTTGTGCCCATGTTACGGTTCCACGTTATGATAATTTCGTAATTTACTTGTCCATCTTATGATAATTTTGTTCTTAAAATTGGAATAGGAAAAGAACGACATCGAATTTTCGAAAAATCGCTTCGAGGTGCACACCCCCATGCTACAAACTAATTTTGTGCCAAATTTCATGAAAATCGGTCGAACGGTCTAGGCGCTATGCGCGTCACAGAGATACTGACAGACAGACAGAAATCCGGACAGAGAGAGATCCGGACAGAGGGAGATCCAGACAGAGAAATTTCCAGGTTTATTATTAGTAAAGATAAAGAAGAAGAAAGATAAACACATTCTTCCCCATATTATCAAATTTATATGAAAAATGAGCTTAAAATTGGAATAGAAAAAGAACAAAATCGAATTTTTGAAAAATCGCTTCGAGGTGCACACCCTCATGCTACAAACTAACTTTGTGTTAAATTTCATGAAAATCGGCCGAACGGTCTAGGCGCTATGCGCGTCACAGTGATCCTGGCAGACAGAGATCCGGACAGAGAGAGATCCTGACAGACAGAGATCCAGACAGAGAGACTTTCTGCTTTATTATTAGTAAAGATTACCTACTTTACATTGTCATTACACATGTTTCTTATGATGATAAAATTTGTATGTAATTTAAAAGTAAAAAATAAAGTGATTTTCCAGTTCTATTAACATGTGCCAATTACTGGATCACAAGGTGTCATACACTGGATTATCGGGTGCCAATTACTGGGGATTTTGGTAACTTTTTATATACATATTTTTATAAAAGTATCGATTCAAATATTTTTGATTTTAGTGAACCAAATAGATGCACAGATATGCATTCTTTGAGACAAAAATATTTGCAAGAGAGTATTTTTTTTCTAAGTACTGAAAACAGAGGTAAGTTTAAGGACAAACTCTTAAAGTGCCAATTACTGGTGTCGTTACCCTATAATGCGTTAAGTTAATTTGTGACACACATAAGATATTTTTCTTCTAGTCCCCCCCCCCCTCAAGTTGACCTTGGAAGAAAACTTTTGTTCCTTTTGCGTTTCGTGTGTGATCGATAAAAAGTAACCTGCATATTTTGGGGGGTTAAAACTTATCAAAAGTCTTTATTAAAAACAATTGAGACGTAATTACAGTAAAGCATCTGTGTTCATGATATTTGATGGTTTTTCTCAAAAAAAAAAAAAAAAATGAATGATTAAGTAAAAAAATTGGCTCTTACATTTATTTCACTAACAATGCGTTTTTTTTACTTCGTATAAATGTTATCAAATAAGGCAGAAATCTGATATGAAAAGATTTTGAACTCAAAATTGATGTTAGAAATGAAAAGTCTAGACATTTTTTTTGCCCAATAAATAAGGTTTGTTTCCATATTACGTGAAAAAAAGTTTTGTTGGGTCAGGACCACTTTTCGTATAATCGCCCCAGCTGAAATTTCCATCTTAAAATCCTCGAGTTAATTATCACAAATTTTCTCCCGAATTCTCAATGTTCATATGTACGTTGTACGTACGTGTCTCGGATAATACAAAAATTGTATGCAGTAAAACAGGGCAAACCTCTTAGGCCCCACCCTTTGAACATTGACAGGAGGTCACGCTTCCCCCCCCCCCCCACCATAAAATATATGTGGTTAATATAGGTATGAGGTCACACTCCCATACGTGATTAATATAATAGAAAGCGAAGCTAATTAGGTTAGCTGAAATTGGTTTATTATTCCCTTCCCGGAATTGAAGTCCTAAAAACGCAATTGCATGCCATTTTTGTTGGTGACGTTAGAGAAAGGGATGGAGTTCTGCTCTCTCTTCCATAAGTTTTTAGGAGTTGAAGTTCCTAAAAAATGCAATTTTAAATGATGTTGGATGACACTCGAGAATACTGTTCGGGAATTTTTCCGAAATTAAAGTTCTAAAATTCAAGTTTTAAAGTAGTACCTTTATTGACGTAAAAGGAACGGATTAGGTTCGGAAATCTCCCCTCTGTCCTCCGATAGAGATGTAATCACCATCAAGTGCGGAGCCAAAGAGGGTCATGATCCCCTACCCTTCAGAGAACAAATAGAGCCTAAAACTGCATTTTCGAGACAAATATTTCGAAAAACCCTGTATTTTCTCCGGAAAATTCCACTTTCACCCCCTCCATTCCAAAAAGTGGCTCCCCCAAAACCAGACCCTATAAACACCCTTTGGTTACACCTTCATCTACTTTTATTCGTTTTGAATCAAAGTTATGGGAAACATTCCCCCAGTTTTCAATTTTCAAAACGAGTAGACTATTTATATGAGCACACTCGTACATTTTTTTATGTACTCGTATATAGTTTTGAAAATTATTTCTAACTTTACATCTGAAATTTGAACTTATTTAGTTTACGTGAGATAAATGGATTAAATTTTGTTTCACTGTAATCCACAAAATAAAAACAGCCACATCTAAACTAGATTTATTTCTTTAAACCAACCAAAACATAGAATAAATGGTTCATTTCTAATGCACGATGAATAACAAAAACTGACAATTCTGTTTAGAAAGAAACGCATCCGATTCATGAGCAATTTTCTGGAAATTACACTCAAGATTGAACAAATGAACTCGAGCAGTAAAGTTGATTTCGCTCCAAAAAAATAAATAAACAAACAAATTATTTGACATTAAAAATCAGATAAAAATTGAAACATCAAGTTGTAATAGTTATTTTTCAGAAAATGACCGTTCTTCATTAAAACGGAATTCATCGGACTAATCAAATTTGAATAACAAGTCAGCTCTGATTTTCTTACATACAGTTCCTATCTTAATTGATGAAAAAAACTATTCTAAGAAGATGAAACGGTGATGAGCCCATCCCCAACAATCATGGTATCGGAGCGTGATCTGTGAGATGAATCACTTAATCACAGCTCTGCGGTCAATTGCGGTAGTAAAAACTTAATTCGACTGGCGTTGGTCCCTTTGTAAACGTTTCGTGTTTTCAAATTAAGGGCTCCCTGCCGACTACACGAATAGAGATTTGCCAGATATCTGAATTAGGTCACAAAAGGGTACGGAAGCAGGTTTTGACTGATAGGTATCAATCTAACCATTTAGAATTTTTTTAGGTTTGAATGAAATTTTCAGTTCAACCTTTTGCATCAGGTGTTTCAAATTATTTTATATTCATACTAGCTATATTCGCACGGCTGTGCTCGTACTATAAGGTTAAAAAGGAAAAAAAATCAGAGCAGGTTAATTTCTCTTCCTACTCTGAAATAGAACAAAAAGTTTTTTTCCGTTCATTTAAATGTGCACAGGAGAGTTTGATGGGGAAAAAAAGGAAAGAAAGAAATCGTAATGTATAAAAATAGATCTTGAACATGTTAAGTTAAAATGAGTATTTTCTATATTCAGTAATTTACAAACACAAAAATAAATGAATGAATAAATAAACAATAAATAAACACATCCGCAATAACAATATCTCCCTGCGAGTAATTGAGAATTTATTGTTATCATTTGCTCTAACCTCGTTTCTGGATCATCTGCAAAGTATTGTATCAGTTATATTCAAAAATGGTTTTCTGTTATGATTGCAAAACGAACTAGTTATCATAGCTTATTCGCTACAAAAGCTGTTAAATATTTCATTTATTTTTTTTAAATTATTCTATTCTTACTATATTTTACTATGTTAATACATGTTTTATCTTTTACTATGTTACTATACTTATTAACTGTGCCTTAATACATGTATTTGTACTTAAAAGGCAATCATTGAGTCTTTAAATACAAATTGTCAATGTTAAAATGTGAAAACAGTTTAGTTTGTTTGAAGTTAAATAAAAAAAAAACATTTGTTTGTTCGGACAATATTGTTTATTCACCTTGAAATAAACACTTCTTTTTTATCAAAAAAATTTTTTATCGCAAATTATTCATTTAACAAATTACTTGTCTCGAAACGATGTTCATCTCAAAATCATCGTCATCAAACATCGTTGTGTTAATATCGGAACAACTTGCCACACCCGCGGAACAACTTGCTCCAAGAAGAGGCAAGTTGTTCCTTCTCGACTTTTGGTACGGTAAAATTAATTATAAAAAAAATTAATTATAAAAAAATCTTGCGAAATACTACATAAAAAACAGTTGTTACATCATAGGAGCATATATTACTATATTTTAACCTCAGAATAATAATTTTAGAACTACGTTTTCATAACAAATTTTGAGCTTGCTTGAAAAACGGAACTTCTAGCCCCGCTCTCCCCTACAGCAAAATTAGACTAAAAAAGGGCCAAATCCAAGCATACAAAAAAAAAAAAAAAAAGTTTATACCTGTTGCAAATTACTTCTTACCCTACCAGCAATAAGGAAGGGGTAAAAAATCCCAGCAGTTTGTGCATCAGTTTGGGGGGGGGGGCATAATCCTCTGTTTTTAAAAAAATAATTTCTATTACTTAAAAAAATACTCAAAAATCGCAGAAACCACACTCTATAATAGTAAAATAATAAACTCTAACAAACAAAGATGCTAATTAACCAGGGTGCATGGGGGAGGGCGGGGGGGGGAGTTTCCATTGCGCAGATTGTGCCATTGGAATTTTTACGGCAGTTTTTCAAACGGCCTTTCGTTTTCGAGGGCTTTCATTCTGGAAGGGTACCTAACAATTGAGGGGTGCGCCATCCATTTGGGGGGTGAAGGCTATAATTTGGATTATAAACTCAACGATTGCAGTGAAATTCACGAAAAAATTTCAGATTTTAAATTTTTTTGAAGTACAAAATGCCACACAATGATATAGTAATGTCAGAAGGCTCATCCTAAAATGATATGAGCGAGCTCAATAACCAATTTAGTTGTGACTGGAGTTATTTACTGGTGGTACTGGTTATTTAACTGTGTAGATCGCTGGAGTGATATTTTAAACTAAATCCCCGTGCAGCCCAAGCATTATTTCTTTAATGTAACAAGATTTTACTATAAATTTCACAATTATTCTAATAATTTTCACACCCTCTGTAAAAAGCCAATGATTGAGTAACGCACCTGACGCCATCAACAATGAAATTCGCGCCACGGCATGTTTGATAATATTTTTTGGAAATGTCTAACATGCAGAAAAAGGCTTTATTTTGGCAAGGCTGAACTGTATCCCATGACTTAACTGTTTAACTGGTAAGACTGTCATTTCAGGGGAATAAAGAAACGAAAAAGTGGTCAGCAATGAACGCTTTCTACTGGAATTTAAGGTTAATTCACTGAAGTGAGGGTTAAAATGTCAACTATCAAAATATCACCAAACAAGTAATTGCTTCGTTCAAATGTAGAAGCATTTTCACCCGTCCCATCTTGACGGGTGGTTTTCTAGTAGTTATAATAAAAGTAAATACTAGAATAAAGAACTGAGTTTGTACAATTGGTCAATAAAAATAGTAATTTCATCTAAAAATGAAACTGGAAAGAATAAATAAATAAACAAATAATAAATTAGTAAAAATGAGTTTTTCAGCCAAAAAAAAAAAAAAAGGAAAGAAAAAGAAAATAGTAAAAAACATATTTAGGAATAGTTTTCAAAAAATTTGGAGTTGGTTTAAATCCTAAAAACCACCCCTTAAATACGCCCATGATGTATATCTATCTCTATGCATGTGTGTGTATTTTAGTGCGTAGCAAAAACCTTTCACAAATCCTTATATTCAGAATGAATATTGTGAAGGGAAAAAAAATATATACGGATATCGTATTTCAAAGGGCTAGACGATGTCAAATGTACTCAATCTTCAACATAAACCCATAAATTTTTACTCAAGGAGCTCTACGAATGTAGAATCGAAACATAAACAAAACTGGCAATGCATAAAAAATCTCTTCTACTGCAGCACTTCAACTTAAGATCTTCCACCCCTTAAAAAGGCTGCCGATGATTAGAAATAATTATCGACCAGTTTCGGCCGTAAAGTGGATAAAAATGAAATCATAAATCAGGTGGTTGTAAGTTGGTATCCCTGGTCAGTAAAATATTGCATCCTTGCGGTTAAGCCTATTTCCATCCATAATCTGCAAGTAACAAAAAAATCGGGATCTTGTCCTTATTAGCAAAACATCGGAGGTATTAGCGCACTTAATTTATAGTTTTAACTTTTTTTTCGTCATTTACGCCCGTAATTACGGCTTGATTTAGGTTACATACGTACACTTATAATCGCCCGGAATGTTGTCGCGTGTGTGGAAGCCAAAGTGGTCGCAAGTGAATCTTAACGTGGGTCAGGTGAAAGGTTAAGATGGTGCCACAACTATAAAACCGGGGCGAAGCCAGTAAGGTTGATTTGCACCGAAAACAGCCCTTTTGAACATAGATCGTAAAAAAGGTGTCAATGAACAGAGAATGAGTCCGAAGTTTTCTATTTTCATCTGGGGAGAAAACATTTTCAGTCTATTGTCCTGATCTATTTTTATCAATTAGTACAATTTATTTTACAGCGATATTCACAAATTTTAATCAATAAGTTGCGATGAGTTGTAATGTTCATAAATATTTACAAAGTAAAAGCTTATATATAGTACAGGGTCCGCATAAGAGTTTCCACATAAGTTTTAAAAATTTATGTTTCATAAACTACTAGTGGTACAGGCACGGCTTTGCCCGTAATAGAAAATTAAAAGGTCTTTTGGTTCGCCTGTATGTTTACAAATAATGTATGGTTATTTTTCTCGCCAGTTGACTTGTGCCCATGTTACGGTTCCATTTCGTAATTTACTCGCCCATCTTATGATAATTTTGTTCTTAAAATTGGAATCGAAAAAGAACCACATCGAATTTTCGAAAAATCGTTTGTAGGTGCACACCCCCATGCTACAAACTAACTTTGTTCCAAATTTCATGAAAATCGGCTGAACGGTAGGCGCTATGCCGCGTCATAGAGATCCGGACAGAGAGAGAGAGATCCTGACAGACAGAGAGACTTTTAGCTTTATTATTAGTCAAGATTACACTTACCACTATAAATGATACATAAAAATAAAGATAAACTGTCTAGGTTTTTTTGAACGTACGTAACTAATACTTAAACGTACACGTTCCGTACTAGCGCGGCCAGAAATTCCTTCTGGATGGGGTTTTTGGTCACAACATTCCTTACACGTGTATTAACTACTGTATTAGGATTGGAAACAATGTTAAAAGAAAGACTTCTGGGGAGAAGTTACCCCCCCCCCCTCGCTGCGCCACTGGCGTTAAAGAACGCTGGGCTGGCCGTGCAGGTGATGCTGATTTACCCTTTATGCGTTGGTCAGTCCGATTCCCAAACCTAACTCCATGCATTTTTTTTAATGAAGTTTCGTCAAAGACAGTTTTTATACACCACCATTGCCTACAACATTGCAGGAACTGAAAGATCGCATTTGTGTGCAGCATTACAAAGAATTTGACAGTGAAACATTCCAGAATGTATATTAGATGTGTATCACGATACGAAAGGCGCACAAATCGAACATTTGTGACTGAAAAGAAACTTGGCTAGTTTATCTTTATTTTTATGTATTATTCATACTGCTTAGCGTAGTAGTTTATGAAATATAAATTTTAAAACCGGGATATTATTTTATGCTAATCCTATATTTTAATTTAAAGAATTCTTTACTTTGTTTTTGTTCTTAGATTTAAAATATCTTCATCCTCATATATATATATATATATATGGTATACGCCCAAAATGTCGCGGCCAAAATGTCGCGGGCCAAAATGTCGCGGCCAAAATTTCGCCGTCCCAAAATGTCGCCGTCCCAAAATGTCGCCGTCCCAAAATGTCGCCGTCCCAAAATGTCGCCGTCCCAAAATGTCGCCGTCCCAAAATGTCGCCGGTCCAAAATGTCGCCGGTCCAAAATGTCGCCGTCCCAAAATGTCGCCGTCCCAAAATGTCGCCGGCCCAAAATGTCGCCGGCCCAAAATGTCGCCAGTCCAAAATGTCGCCAGTCCAAAATATCGCCGGTTCAAAATGTCGCCAGTCCAAAATGTCGCCGGTCCAAAATGTCGCCGGCCCAAAATTCGCTAGTTCAATTGGTACGAAAAATTTAAATGTACGTCGATGCTTTTCAGCATAAAAGTTGCGAAAGAATATTAATTGCCTTTCAAAGTAAGTTCCTTCAAAAATTCCAAACGTTTTCTCCTGTCTTAATTCGTAAGCATCAGATTAATTCCAGAAAATTAATAGTTTTCAGAAAAACATACGTTTTTCTGTATACTATTAAGAACGTAAACATGCGAAAGGCTGCTGCAACGGATTTCTCTTTCTCGTTTAATCTGATTAATAATAATACTCAAGATGTAAAGCAAAGGATCAAGATGTAACGCAAGGATTCAGACAAAAAATTGGTATGGAAGTAAAACTAAACTGTTCTAAAGGCGAATGAAAGAATAGTGAGGCGCTATGTGAATATGGCAAGAGAATAGGCGGTTTGTATTTTTTGGCGTAATGAAGTAAAAACAAATAACTCCTTCACTCTAGCATATTATTACCTTAGCGACAAGTCAGTAATTTAGGGGATCAGGCGGAATGGCCCCCGACTTTGAATTTTTTTTTATATATACAAGTGGAAGTGCTTTTTATAGCAATCCTATGAAATTTGCATTGGTTATATGCCCGTTATCCTCCCTCTCCCCTTTCACTAGAAAAATTCGAAATCACGGGCCAGGGTGGAAATCAAGTAGAAAGGTATCTTAATGAAATTTAATTTTCTCATAGATTTTTTAACATCACCCTAAGAACTGTAAAAAAAAAAAAAAAAAAAAAAAAAAAAAAAAAAAAAACTGTACGTTTTCAGTGAGATATACGTTGGTTAAAGTAAGATCAAAACTGTTCTGAGACTTTTTCTGGAAATGAAACTGAAGAAGTTTAACAAGATTGCTCGAGACCTTCCTCTGAGAGGACATTTGTATGTTCTTTGCGACCGGGATTTTGGGACAGTAAAACAAATGTTTAACAGAGATGACAGATTATTGCCGTGGAAACTCTGTCTTATGAGTAAAATTCTGAAATTACGTCGAAATCTTCACCGTCAAATCTTTTGAAATCAATGAAACCCGTAATTTCTAAAACAGGTGTCTTTCACTCAGATTTTTGAAAACGACTCTACGCGATGACAAATATTTTCAATTCTCAACATTCATGAAATTTATATATTCGATAGAACATCAAGGGGGACAATTTCAGAACAGCTATTTTATTAGAGGTTTTCAAGAGGATACTTTCATGCTTGCGAAGTAGCGCTTGTCAGCTGAATCACATTTTCCAATTTTAAATAGAAAAGAAAAAATTTCACAATGTAGGGTGAAATAACTGATATCAATGAGATTATTCAGATCAATTTTGATCTAGACTTATTTTTAAAATGAGTTTCAAAAAGTAATAGTTCTAGCTCAATATAGCTTGGTAATTCAGAAAGAAAAGAATACTGATAATAATAATAATAATAAACAAATAAGTTTTCCCCTCTCAGAAAAAAATGCTGTTTTAATTATTGAATTTTTACTACGCAAATTGTATAAGAATGCAAACTCAGTTTTTATTTAACACCCACGCTAGTTAAAGTGCTACAAAAATGAGAGGAATACACGGCTAATTTAGATTTTATTGATATCTTGCTCAACCTCTCATATTTAAATTCAGTATATTTTTCATTGTTTATTTAATTACACTGACTCACGTAAACGATTACGAAACTCAACTTAAAACGAAAATAAGGCTTGTTTTCGTTTAATTTCACTTGCATACTACATTTTTGTATGAATCCTCGCATTACTTCTTGAGATATAGCAGTCACATAAAACGATTAAAAATATTCGGTGATCCATCCTTTTGGGATGACTGAAGCCAAAAATAAATGAGCAACTCGCCCTTTAAGATATACCTGTAGACCAAATTTTGTCTTAACCCTTGTACAGTAGACCCTCGTTTTACGCGGGTGTTATGTTCCACGGAAATGCTGCGTAAATCGAATCCGCGTAAATTGAGACCTAATATCAAAAATAGGGAATGGGTTCAAAATAGGGATTAGGTTCCGTAGATAAAAAAATACTTCATTCTAGTGATGACTAATTGTATGAAAAGTTTAATGTGTACTTAGATCGATTTTTATGCATAATATGCATAAAGAAAACAAACTAATTTCGTGTTCTGTTTATGAAGAAGAGCTGGCTATGATAGTCTTTTGGTAGTCATTAAGAATTTTTCCTCTAATTCTTTGCTGAGCATTAACGCATCCATGACCACTTGCGTTATTTCCTAGATAAAATCTTCCTTTACTAACAAATCAGAAAAAAGATTATTTCTATTGTCTACGAATGGTTCAAAATTTTCAATGTGAGCGTGTTTGGTTGTGTGTCACCGGAGTCGGTATCCTCGTTGGTTTTGACCTCCTTTGTCACTCCTAAAAGCTCTTCTTCCAGTGAGTTCTGAACTGTGTGAGTTTAATCACTTTACTTCTATAATGGAAAAAGCTCTGGAACCAATCGCATAAAATGTCTCCAAGGACCCAAGTTCGATTATTAGCACGCCAAAATGCAGTTAGTTACGAGTAATCTGCAATCTATAGGAGCTTGGGTTTTGAAAGAGAGGAAAATGTTACCTGTTTGCATTGCCGCATCAGCGTAAAACCGAAACTCATCTGCGTAAATAAAATAAAGGTGTCAAATCTTCAACCGCGTATAATCGAAACCGCGTAAAATAAACCTGCTGAAAACGAGGGTCTACTGTATTACTTTTTGAGATATATCAGTCACAGATAAAAAAAAAGAAAGGAAAAAAAAAACATTCGATTGCTCCACCCTCTGGTGTTATTGGCCCCAAAATCTGTCCCCCTGCTGCTTCCTAACATTTTATTTGATTCCGTTCATCATTTTTTGAGCAATGACAGTCACGCATATCGATGAAAACGTTCAGTTACTCCACTATCTTGAACGAATTGACGCAAAAAACCACGCAGCCCTAAATCATATATGGGTACTTGCGGGTATCGTTCGAATTCTTACCACAGGTTTTGACGTAGAGTGGCCCCAAAAAATCGGTCACATACAAACGCACACTATTCTTGAAAAAAGTTTTAAAAAATTTATCGAACGTCAGAACTGAACGCCGTCAGAACGTTGTACAGTTGGTAGATAGCGAGTCACAAGAAATAAGATAACGTAACACTTGTATTCTATTTGTTTGCTGAAAAACAGCCGAGAGTTGCGAATCAAAACGGAATAATCTTTTTAGAATTCATCAAGAAACTCAGTTAGTTCAGTTCCATTTTTAACGAAGACATTCATTAAAGGCAGTAATCATTAATTCTGCAAATTTGGTGTTA
Organism: Uloborus diversus; assembly: GCF_026930045.1. Taxonomy (NCBI): domain Eukaryota; kingdom Metazoa; phylum Arthropoda; class Arachnida; order Araneae; family Uloboridae; genus Uloborus; species Uloborus diversus. Next base: position 210,066,713 of record NC_072731.1, on the reverse strand, counting down.
AACAGCATTTTTGTACATTTGCATTTTTCTTACCAACTGAATGAGCGAATTTTGGTTCTACGACATTTTGGCCCGGCGACATTTTGGCCCGGCGACATTTTGGACAGGCAACATTTTGGCCCGGCGACATTTTGGACAGGCGACATTTTGGCCCAGCGACATTTTGGACCGGCGACATTTTGGACCGGCGACATTTCGGCCCGGCGACATTTTGGGCCGGCGACATTTTGGATCGGCGACATTTTGGCCCGGCGACATTTTGCACAGGCGACATTTTGGCCCGGCGACATTTTGGACCGGCGACATTTCGGCCCGGCGACATTTTGGGCCGGCGACATTTTGGATCGGCGACATTTTGGACAAGCGACATTTTGGACCGGCGACATTTTGGCCTGGCGACATTTTGGACAAGCGACATTTCGGTCCGGCGACATTTTGGCCGCGACATTTCGGTGGCGACATTTTGACCCCAAACCATATATATATATATATATATATATATATATATATATATATATATATATATATATATATATATATATATATAATAGCCAACGATCGCGTAACGCTCCTGACGTCATCAACAATAAAACTCGCGCAACGGCATAATAATTTGATAATATGTTTTGGTAAAGTTTAAAATGAAGGGAAATGCTATATTGTGACAAGGCAAAAGTGGATCCGTTAACTTAACTGTTTTACTGAGATGACTGTGTCATTTCAGGGGAAAGAAGGAACGAAAAAGTGGTCAATAATGAACGCTACCTACTGGAATTTAGGGTTAATCCCACTGGAGTTAGGGTTAAAATGTCAACTATCAAAATACAGTCGACTCTCGCTATAACGCGATCCGACTTACGCGAAATGGCTATAACGCGAATTTTTCACGAGTAACGAATTTTAGAGCTACGCGAATTTTTCGCCCACAATATGAATTTTTTTAGAAGGAATATCAGCTTCGTTATTGGCTACTAAATATTGATTTCGTGAATGTTATTACGTCCCTTTGAGCATCACTCACAGCCAGAGTTCCCACGCCAAACTAGTCTAGTGCATCAAATAGCCATAATGGCACCTTAGTGCCACCTTCATCTAAAGTTTGAAAATGTGAAGAAAAAGAAAGTTTCTGATAAAAAAGTTTAAAAAGGCTAAGATTCCCGATATGCTTGAACAATTACAAAACGTCGAAAGTAATGCGATAATAAGTATGAGTGAATCTTCCATATGTACAATTAAAAGTCAAAACATAAAGATGTCCGTAAAGGTTTAGAACTTAGTTTCAATATTGAAGCTTGCACAGCAGTCTAGCAAAGTAAAAATTATGAAAATGGAAGCTACGCGCACACTTGCATTGTGGATTAATAAAAAAATCAGGTAAGAGGAGATGTAGCCACAAATTGAAACGTTTTAAATAAAAGGTGAAGCGTATTTAAAAATGTATTAGATAAGAAAAACGATCTGATCTTGGAGCATAAATCATCACTAGTATCCTCATTTTTTAACTCGTAAATATTGCTACTGTATCTACTGTGCAGTACTATTTTGTGCATCATTTTAATTTTACTGCATGCAATGCGTACCCTGTTGTTTTATTTTATATCTTTCATTCCCGTTGGTCATTCATTTTGTGCATCATAAGTATTTCATGTTGAATAACAGTTTTTTATTTTTTAAATACAGTAAAAGTTCAGTTCTTTATGGAAGAAACTGTAATGGTTCAGGAATGTTTTAGAGCAGTTTGAGGGGTGTTTATAAGTGCCTAAAAGTATTTGGTATGCTTTAAAAATTTGTATGCATATATTTTTCCACAACGCGAAATTTCAACTTACGCGAGGAGTCTTGGAACGCATCCCTCGTGTAAGTCGGGACTCGACTGTATCACCTAACAGGCAATCGCTTCGTTCAAATGTCGAAGCTATTTTCACCCGTCATATCTTGACGGGCGATTTTCTAGTATATCTATAACAGCCAATGATCGAGTAACGCTCTTGACGTCATCAACAATGAAACTCGCGCTACGGCATAATGATTTGATAATATGTTTTGGTAATGTTTAAAATGCAGAGAAAGACTTTATTGTGACAAGGTTGAACTGAATCCGGTAACTTTAATGTTTTACTGGTAAGGCTGTCATTTCAGGGGAATAGAGAAACGAAAAAGTGGTCAACAATGAACGCTTTCCACTGTAGTTTATTGATAATTCACTGGAGACTGGAGATAAGGTAAAAATTTCAACTAATCAAACTATCACCCAACAGGCAATTGCTTCATTCAAATGTATGAGCACTAGTGATGTTCCGGATATCCGTATCCGTATCCGCATCCGCGGATATCCGAGGGAAAATAAAGATCTGTATCCGTATCCGTATCCGTTATTTTTTGACGGATCTTAAACGGATCATTTCTATTCTAAAAATTTTTAAATATTTGAATAAAAGACTCTTAAATTCCGTTTAAATTAGGTTTTATTCCCTATTTAAATTTTAAGGTATCATTTCAGAAGTCAATTTGTATACAGTCCCCCTGTTGCAAAAAGGAAGGGGAAATAAGTTTTAAAAGTGTGTATCAGTGTGCCTTTTTGTGGCATCGTAGCTCCTAAACAGATAAACCGATTTTGATAGTTCATTTTTCGTTCAAAAGGTGACTTGATCGAAAGTGTTCTTAGCTTGTCCTCGTTTTTGTAGAACTTTAATTACCAGGGACATTAATTAAAAACTGACTTAACGTTTTTCACAATTAGGGTAGTAAAAATTTACCAGTACGTTAAAAATGTTGGCACAAATTAAAAGAACGAAGTTTTCTGCGTCTGATATTAATTTGAAACTTCCAACTGATATACTGTAGGAGCTATAATCTTGTTAAGTAAATTTTAAATGCAATTCTAAGCCTTTATACGCGTGATTGGTAGTGATTTCATAGTCGGAAGATAGGGAGAAAAAACTCAATGATTTAAAATTTTTACCGTTCATATTTGTTAACAAATGTGTAATCTGACCCGCGAAATTCATCTTAATATGAGGTCGGCTCTCTGGGACATGTTTTGGTTTTTTAATTTTTAATTTAATATTAGTTTTTGTTATTGCGTTGGGGTTTCCGTTATTCTTCATTTTTGTTTTTCTCGGCATCCTTCCAAAAAAGTGAGACTAAATTCTCTATTGTATTTACTGTTTGTAAAGGTGTTCCGGGCTCTGTATTTCGTCGGTCGGAGTAAGTTCGGTGGAATGGGTCAGCGCTGCATTTATGCTGAAATAAAATGCGAAAAATTATTACTAGTCTTTCCAGTAGCAGCTTTACACTCTTATTCCTGTGCCCTACATCTACCGAGCAAGCTAGAAATAATTTTTCACATTCCATCTAAGCATTAATGCAGCGCTGGCCCATTCCTTCCAACTCTCCCTCAATTTTAACGGAGATTTCTTTAAAGAGTAAATCATAGTCTTGAAGTTTTGATTATATTTTTGCCGCAGTTGACATTTTTTGAAGAAACTACCATTATTCTGACGGGAATACCTTCCGTAACAAATTTTACACTTGGATAGTTGAATTGGGTAAAAACAAAAATTTGAGATCCGTATCCGTATCCGCGGATCTTGACACTAATGATCCGGATCCGGATCCGTATCCGCAGATCTACTTTTTTAATGATCCAGCACATCACTAATGAGCACTTTCCTGGTGTTGTTGTTCTTGCAATATCGTACGTTTTTGAGTGCGAGGCTAGGTATAAGCTACCCGTTTAAGGTAGTTTTGCCTCCCAGACTTGCTAAGATTCCAGCTTTAACTCAAGATTATCAATAGTTTAGTCCTTTGCTTTCGGATATAAATTCTTTGAGCACGGGGAAAGCCGTGTACCCATATTTGGCTGCTTATAATGCTCTTTCTGTTTGACTATTTATGGAATCATATTGTTATTGTCTACAACGGGGTTAAACTCTAACAAAAGATGGGTGGGAGCTCGATCGTCTTCAGATCTTATTTTCATACAAAAATAGACTGCATTCCGTCTAATTAATGTAAAGTTGAAATAATAATAATAATAATAATAATAATAAATACTACAGCTTAGATCCTGTGAGATTTCATGCAAATCAAGCCCTAGCTTTCGCAAAAAAAAAAAAAGAGACACATTGGCACTGGAAAAATGTGCCTAAAGAATCAGTCTAGCGTTTTTAATATTTTTTTTTTTTTTTTTTTTGGCTGAGGAGAGAAATATTAATATGGACTAGTATCAAGCCATAAGTAATTCTATTGGACATAAAACTGCGACGAAAAGCATCGTCGTATTTTACATAGAATGCATTTGTTATAAACTGTGATTTTTTAATGTATAACCATTGTTAAATATTGAATAGAAATACACATCGAACGAATTGATTTCAAATTTTGAAGAAAAGTTTAATTTTCTAGCATTTCAGTTGATTAACTATTTACTTATTCAGTTTTATATTGTTTTTTAAATTGATTTATTACTTCTACTGCTTTCCAACTCATTTTATTAGCTACTTGATTGAACTCTATTTTTATTTATTTATTCATTCATTAGCTATTTTGAAATTTTCATCTTGAAAAATTATTTATTTATTTATTCGTTTATTTATTTATTTATTTTAATTTATTTATTTAATTTATTTATTTTTTTTATTTTATTTTATTTTTTATTTTTTGGCGTTAGCATTAATGAACGTGCTAATTTTCTACTTGTAGCTTTATTAATTTTGTTCATCAGCTGCGTTATAATCAAAATATGAGTGGTTTTTAAAAATACTATCATTTGTTCCTCCTTCTGTAACTACCTGAGCTGTTATAGTTATGGCCAAGCTGAAAAAAGAGGAATACTTCATGAAATTGCTATTATTCGCAAGCATAATTTTATCAGCAGTTCAATGCAATAGTGTTTTGCTTTTTTTTATTCCAAAATACCATCTCGTTTCGTAGTAATACGTAATCTCATTATCAACATATCCAATTTAAAGATCAAAATTCTTCAAGGTTTTAAATAGAAATTAAACATTTAATAAATAATTAAACACAACTCTAACATCTAACTTAAAAGGGAAGCAAGATCTGAATTCGACCTTACTTCTCAGTAACATAAAAACGAAACTGCAGTAGATTTCAATTCACATGTCTAATCACAATATTTCAAGACGAATCACATTTTTCGCAAATACCTAGGTTCAAGTCACGCGCCTGAATCTCCGTTATGTCACGTGCGCTATTAACATTTCAGACCATGGACTGTCCTTGACAGCTAAAAGGTAGTATAAGTTCAGAAGATGAATCAGAAACAAGTTAAAAAATAAAGATGCCGTCTTGTATGGTTTTAGATGGAATATGATTGCTTTACACTGTAACTAACTGACCTTGAAAAATTAAAACATATTTTCGAATTATTTCATCAGAAAAAAAAAATCTCCTTTTTTTCCCATACAATTTCCCATTTTTAAGCTGAAGTTTTAGTTTTAACAAAATATTAATTATCTTCAAAAGTACAGTTATTAATATTTGACGACACTTAAGCTTTGAATAAACAAGAAATTTCACATAACAATTGTTTTAACACACTTAAGAAACAAGTCTGCAAGAAACTTTTGTTTACGAAATTCAATAAAATCTATGTTTTTGTTCTTTCATTCTAAAAATTAAACCTCACAAGCGAGATTCTTAGTAAGGATATTTAGTAGATGCAACAACGTGTATTTTAACAACGAAACATTGACTTTATGTAACGTCAAAATGCTTAATTAGTATAGCTGTTTCCACTCTGTACGATATTTTAGAAAAAAATACTTTGCGTCGAAACAGTGCAAAATCTGAACCAGTTATACAAATTTCTAAAAGGATTTTTTTTTTTCAATTTAATTCATAAACATGAGAAATCAGGACTATATATATTTTTTTTCAAGTGAATACTTTTGTTAGATATTAACAGCCTACGTTGCACAAAAAATGATGGCGAGGTTTCTGACTGATTACTTAGTTCAGTAGCATTGGGAGCATGTTTTACTCTTGTATATGAATACTTAAATTTGTACATGTCCTTTAATGCACGTTTCTGCGTATTTTCTCTCGTTTTACTGTAATCCTACCGTCGTCAATAATTTCTATTTTTACAAACTATTAAGTCGGTTTTTTTTTCTTTTTTTTCGGAATAAAATTCTTGAATGACGAAATACTATTATTTCTGAAATATGGTTCAACCGCAACAATTTACGCTCCTAACTAAGGTACAAAGATCAATTATAGCCTGGATCTTATAAGTTAACTTCCGATCCACTGAAGTTCAAACGGTTCCATTTGATCAACTTGGGGGGTGAGGGAATGCCCTTTGTATGCGTTTGATCGTCATTAAGCTAACTGAAGAACTTCTTCTCTTTTAGCCCAAATATGGATGAGATTATCCAAGGTCAAGCATCAAGTTACCTGAGTCACACTATAGCATGTGCCATAACGGAGATGTTTTGCTGAAGTATGTTGCACCATTCGATCGTAACAAAAAAGTAAGAAGTTTTCCATTTAAATTTATAATTCAGCTTTTAGTCTTTTTTTTTCCTCAAAAGCAGCAATCGTTTTTAAAATCGTTTCCAATGTTTCAGAATTTAGCTTACCAATTTTATAGTTTTCCGATGTTTTTGAAAGCTTTACGAATCAATTTGTCCGATTGCTTTATTGCAGACAAATTTGACAGGCTTCTGGATAACGGTAATGCCATTTTCTCGTAATCTTCATCCAACTGCTTTATTTGGAAATACAATTGGCTCTCTGTTTAACGACTTTCAAGGGACCACAAAAAATCGTCCTTAAGTAGAAATCGTCCTTAAATAGAATGTTTTTAACACTATAGTGGACCATCTGTGACCGTGAAGAGCCGTCGTTAAATAGAGAAAGTCGTTAAATAGAGCGTCGTTAAACAGAGAGTCAACTGTACGTGTGTGCATTGCAAATTGTCCGTTCACTATGAACGTTGGGGGAAAAAAGAGGTTTTCAAGCGTGGGCGCGATCATAACAAAGCGCTGAAGAGCGATCACAAAAATCTTTCCAATGGGGCTGTTCATGAATTATGTCAGACTTTTTCTTTCATATTTTTGACCCCTCTTTGTCACAAAGTGTCACACTTCATCTAAACCCCCCCCTTTTCCTCTTGTCTCATATCTCGCAGTTTTTCATAGGCATATTCACACAAAAAATGCGTGACGTCACACTTCTTGTTACCTACTACCTCATCCTAGTCACAAATTGTCACGATTCGACGAACCCATCTGATCGACGAGCAATCTGTACTGCACTTCCTCAATTTTCTCTAAAGTTCAAATTTCTGGGTTTTAAATTTTAGTGACCGGTTTTTGAAAACGTTTATAATTTTTACACATTTTCTCAATTGTTGAACGTATGAAACTGAAACCTCCAATGAGAATACAAACTCATTTTCATCGTTCATCATATAAGACACAAAGTTTTTCTTGCTCTTCTTGCAGAAATACGAGGAAGGTGATTGAAACTTCAAATGACGCTCCTCAAAGCGGGACATCATTTGCAGATGTGCCTTGATGGGAGATCACGGGAGGTCACTGTGACCTCTCAAAAATTTCTTTATTCGGCTTTTTTTGTCTGACGATTCGGACAAATCATCACCACTCGGTAAAATTTGGATCTCTATTCAATGAAAGTTGGCAAAATTCAGAGTTCCATTTAGCAAGCTGAGAATTTATACCCTCCCAAAAATTTAGATTCGGGGTCCCCCTGTTCATTTTTGAACAGCCCCAACATTCATTTCTTTCTCTAACCGGCTTCCTGACTACCTTCGAATTCCACTCAAAACTCCACGCGAGGTCATTTCGCTTTTCTAGTCTGAAGTAAACAAACATCTCTTCGTTCCTGCGCGGGTTAACCGGTGTCGACAAATTTATAATGCCATTTCCAGCATCGTGAAAAAGACAAACTCACTCTTTCATCTCCCAACTCCACCCCACTTCTCCGCATCTCATTGACCCCGAGTCGAAAAGCTTCTGCGCGGCAAGAAGCAACACCAGTCGGAATTTCCATCTTTCATCCCTATCAATAGTCTGGGAACTTTTCCATCAAGCGGGCTCAGTGGCTGTCCCGATCACCTGCCGCGGCCCGCCGCGGCGGTGCACAGAGGTCTCCTTCGATGGGGTCCCCCCACTGCAATAACCATTCTATTTTACGAGAGGTGATTCTGGATTATGTATACGCCCGGAACGGGTTGCTGCCGCTTGTATATTTCAGGGTTCGAGGACCCTGGAGTATAAAGGCGCAAAACAAACGATCCGTTAGGTCAGAATGAAACCCTTTGCAGTAAATATGTCAGGAGTTAAGTGATTTCTAAAGTCTTGTTTAATGGATGTTCTCCTTTACTCCATGTACTCCTTCTGTCACTGGTTACGAGGAAACAAAATGCCAACTGTGCCAATGCAGGTGTGCGATAGTACAAGCATATGCAAAGCAAAGGAAATTTGAATGCCTCAAATTTGAAGAGCTATGGAATTTTCGGACAATTTTGTGTCCAACTAGTTTGAAAACGATCTGATGTGTGCATTACATGACTTCCTTTTACTCCAATTTAATGTAATTTCCCCATTACTGGCAATTTTAATGTGATTCAATAGTTTACTGTCTAAATATCACCAACATTGGCCACATTGAAATCAGATTTTTAAAAAATCGCCAAATTAGTCGCCAAGTTGGCGAAAAAACTTGGCGACCAAAAGACTGGCGATATATCGCCAAGTGTCCGCCAAATTATAACACCACTTGAGTTTGCATCGAAACTAACGATGATTTACCCCCCAAAAAGGGGCAAAAGACCCCTTTAGAAACACCCGAATGCAACCAAAAGGAGAGGTGCACAACTAGATCCCACTAGGAGTGTACGTACAAAATTTTAACTGTGTAGGACATACCGTTCTTGATTTATGCGACATACATATGCATATACGCACATACGCACATCCGCACATACGCACATATGCACATACATACATACGTACATAAACACGTCACGAGAAAAACTCATTGTAATTAACTCGGGAATCATCAAAATAGATATTTTGGATGTCTATACGTTCTTAGGCACTTATCCAAGTGTGGTCGAGTCGAAAAAAAAACTCAACATTTATTCGGTGGTGAGTAAATTGGAAATTAAGGTCGATTTTTGAGTGAAAATTTTTTTGCGAATGCAATACTTCCTTTTTTGTAAAAGGAAGTAAAAAGGAAGAGGTAAAAAAACAAAATTGAAGCTCTTTTTTTTTTTTTTTTTTTGACTGTGCAATGAGAGATAGCAGATGAAATGGAAACGGAAACAGAACACTTCATTTTGCAAAGTGGGATCACCGAGAACGCGCAGTCAGTAAAAACTTGACCGCTTGCGTGTTCGTACTGATCCTACCTATTAGAAACTGAAGTGTTCTTTCCACTTCTTATTCATCCTCCCTTTCTCGTGGCACAACTACACCTTTTTTTACTCGTGTGATTGTCATTGGAATTGTTCCCTTAAAACTGTTCGAATTGGAACAAACTTCAAACGTTATTAATATTGCGTTATAACAATAGTAAAATATTATTACCCAAACATTTATTTTAAATAAATACAGCAGAGTTTGTGCGTATGTGTATTTAACGGTTACTTCCTGGCCAGATGATAAAGTAGGAAATTTTGGGCACAGGTACTTTAAAATCAGGTTCTGATGCCTCTCAAAGAGTTATCTCCAATACTCGAGAGTTAGTCTTTTTTCTTTAAATTCTACTTTTAAATAAACCAAAACTATGAATTGGGAATATATCATTGAAGGGATGTTGCATCTTCTCGTATTTTGCTGCACATTTTTGCCCCTGAAAACCTACAGAAGATAATCACTTTCCGAAGTTCGTAGAACAGTTAAAACTCAAGCAACTCAACTTGGAATATTCATTCAAAGTAGTTTTTAAATTCTAGTTTTCATAAAGGCTGATCTCATTTCTTTATCTGTTGCGCGAGTTTTAATCAGAGTGAAAAATAACGAAGTGAAAAGGAATTAACTATAGTTGGAGAAAAGCTAACCTGGCAGTGTCGTAATATTGTGATTTGCGCAGCCTTCACAATGCTGCGAGGTTAGGTTTGCCCCAACAATAGAAATATTTCCCCAATTGAATGTAATCTGCTTTTTACCTCTCAATTTTATTGAGAGTGTACTTTCGATTGTAACTATTAAGCGCTATTGCAAAGTTTACTATTATTTTTTAGTATTCTTCAACAACAGCATTAATAATCCACGAAAAAATTGGAGCACCTATTGTTAAATTTCAGAAAAATGTATTTTATCTTCCACGATTTCTTTTTCTTTTTTTTTTTGGTACTTTTCTTTCTTCAGGCAATTACAAACACAATGAACTCTAAAAATTCTTTGCAAGACACTAATTCCAGCGATGTAAAAAATAGTTACTAAGAGACTAAGACCTATCGGTTTATGCCGGCATTACTTTTTATCAACTTTGGTGATGCGATCCGTGTGAAATATTGTCACGTGTACACTGTACAGGCCGAGACAGAGAAACTCCTAACTACGAGTGGCATAAAATATTTTTCTACATAGTTTGTTCCTCTCTTTTGATTGAAATGTATTAAAAACCCGAAAAAAACTGGGCGCAGCTGTTTAATAAAATATTTTAAAAAATCTAAGTAAATACGTTTTTTCACTTTTCCATGGCTAAAGGCAAAATAGTTGAAAATTTTGTTTTATCTGCGTTGTAAAATTGAAGTCAGATAGAATTTAATTGTTGCTCTACACTTTGAATCACCTTATATGAAAATGCGAGAAAGAATAACTTTCAAGAGGAAATTTCGGAGATAAGGAGATTTTTGTGAGTATAAGTGATCGTTTAATGTTATAATCTCTGTTAATTATGTTTTGAAATTTTTTGTACATCTTTACAAAGTTAGGTAATTTACTTTAGACCGCTATAGAAATAAATTATTATAAGAACTTGATCCGTGATTAAAAAAATTGTATTTTGTATAATTAAGAAAACATATCGCTCACCAATGACAATGGCACATGACAAAAATGGAAAAAGAGTAATGAATATAGACTTAAACTTTGAATATATGCTTTTTTTATATACTATGTATACAGGGGTTTCAAATGGTCTTTTACAAGCTCGACATGCTGGTTTGTCAAAACATGATGGACAAGATTTACATAGAAACTTGCATTCTAAAATGCAAACTGCGACCGCTAAAGGGCAATGAGGAGGTGTGGAGGAGGAGAAAGAAAAAGATGTCCACAGCGATGGTAATATTACTTTTATTACAGAATTTGATTGCATCACAGCAGATACGCAAAATTTTTTCCATTCGCCACAATGCACTTTTCACAACGTCGACACATGGATTCACGAACTCGTTTCGCCTTTTACGCGATCCTGGCGATGTGCTCATGTCTTATGTTACGGGAGTCTATTTCAGCATGGATTTCATGTGTCCCTTACAAGTAAAAATCCAGATGAGTTAGATCGGGGGATCGCGGTGGCTTTGTGGCTGGTTTGCCTTTGCTAATTCAGTGATCATCTCCCTCAAGTGGTCAAATCTTGCATTTTCGAACACAAGTTTCTTGCAAATCTTGTTCATTATGAAATGACAGACCAGCGTGTTAAGTTTGTTAACGACATTTTGAGGCTCCTTGTAGAAACATAAATTCTGCGACTGTTAATCTCGGTTTGAGGTCCATGGTGATGGCAGAATTTTGACTTTAAACCTTCACTGGCTGCTCCCCTCATCGATACCGTAATTGAAACTATAAAAGTAAATTTCTTTGATCTACGAATTCATTTTTTGGTGGTGAATTCCGCATAGACTGAGTGGTTGACTCCGAATAAAACTTTATACTTTGACCATTCGTATGACCTTACATATTTTAAAACTGAAGAAAACCGCGGAAAAAAATATTCAAGCCATCAACCGTTTTTGAATTATGTAATCAGATATGAAACGTTTCCGCTTTGTAAGTACGCATAGATTATGCGTATGTGGGGGGGGAATAGCTATAAAGAGAAAACGAGAGACAATTAAAATGAATTATTACGGAAGTTGAAGCATTTCTTTCAACAGGTATTGTACGAAATTGAATGTTTTTCTGCTTTATTTTATTATACTACAACAAACCTGCTCTATATTTTACCTGCGTTACCGTCATTTATTTCCTACATACATTTTCATAATTTTTAAGAACTTTTTTTTATGTGCTTAGTGGTCTTACTCGTTTAAAAATCTTCAAAAGAACGTGTAAAGTGCATATGAGGAAAGTTTTACAACTTATTTTTTGAGGAAAGTAGGTCCGCGAATGACAATTTTTAAAGTAATTAAACATCCTTAATAAATACTTGAGGCTATCAGTTCAATCATTTTTTCCATGGTCACAGTACAATGATTTCGTAACTTTTAGGGAAATAAAGACCTCATTTGACATGTCATAAAAAGAAATTTCATTGCCTATTGTGTTTAGAGAAAACTGTTATTGGGTTTAGGCTATCGAGCCGATGGATGAAAGATGACACATTTAGCACATTTTTTGGTTAAAATGAAATGAAAACTCGTTAAAGTGAACAGGATGAAGATTTTGGCTTTCGTTCCATTACTAAAAGTAGAATAAAAAATGTATCAGCATATCTGTTTGTATTTTGTTTTGATTCAGGACTATTCAAACCAAATCATCTTCTTCAGTCACAAGCTTCTGTAGTAAGCAGTAATACTAAATGGAGCAGTAAACATTGAATTGCTATTTCTCCCTTAATCCCAGGATGCCCCCTCCACTAGGAGCAATGGTGCACTCCTGAATATCATGAAGACACCGTAGAAAGAGAGGCTCCCTCACCAGAAAAGAGAAAAAAAAACATCTAAAACCATTCCTCTCCCAAAACATTTGAATGGCCTAGTCTAACCCCCTCTTGGTGAGCACCCCTGCTTAATCACATAATTTTCAAAGAATTATGAAACCAGTAGCCACAAGCACTCATTCGCCATTGCCTTTTCACATAATTCTGTTTCACAGACACTGACTTGCAAAAGAGGTTACGCTGGCTTCCTGCCTTGTAATAAGCGATATCAATACATTCAGAGATTCTCTACAAAACTACATTTTTTATACATCTTTAAAAAAAATATGGTAAAATTGCAACATCCAAATTCTATAAATTGATTTTTCTGTATATTTGACATAGAGCTACGAGAAAAAGACCAACTGTCTTGAAATTAAGGGAAAAAATAAATAAAAATCTGATGAAGTAAACCTCTATACATGCACACACACATACTCACATAAATTGTGTGTGCATATGCTTGCAATATAGAAATACATTTCAGAAGTATTATGTCATTCCATCTACTGCAAGCATAAAGGCATAAAGTAAACATTTTAATAATAAATATTTTACTCAAGGAGTTACAGAATTTAAATTAAAAGGAGAATTTTAGCAAATAGGAACTGAACACCAAGAATAAAACGAAGCATGTCTTTTACCAGCTGCTGGTCAGTGTGTGAGGAGATAGGAAAATGTCTGGGGTCACAGGTTGAATTATTTCTGACCACTATTGTAAATAAATTTTAGAATCCGAGGCGCACAAAAAATTAGCCCCTACTAACAGCTTTTCCTACAAACCCGCATGCCAAATGAAACCGTTTTTACTTCCTTTTACAAAAAAGAAAGTATTGTATTCGCAAGAAAATTTTCACTCAAAAATCGACCTTAATTTCCATTTTGCTCTACCCCGAATGAATGCTGAGTTTTTTTTTTTTTTTTTTTTTTTCCGACTCGACCACACGTGGATAAGTGCCTAAGACAGTATAGACGCACGAAATATCTATTTTGACGATTCCCGAGTCAGTTATAACGAGTTTTCTTGTTACGTCTGTATGTACGTATGTAGTCACATAACTCAAGAACGGTATGTCCTAGAAAGTTGAAATTTTGTACAAAGACTCCTAGTGGGGTCTAGTTGTGCACCTCTTCTTTTGGTTGCATTCGGGTGTTTCTAAGGGGGTCTTTTGCCATTTTTTTGGGGGAAGTCATTGTTAATTTCGATGTAAACTCAAGTGGTGTTATAATTTAACGGACACTTGGCGATATATAGTCAGTCTTTTGGTCGCCAAGCTTTGTCGCCAACTTGACGACAAATTTGGTGATATTTTTTTTAATCTGTTTCAATTTGGCCACTGTTGGTGATATTTAAAGAGTAAACTATTGAATCACATTAAAATTGCCAATAAAGGGGAAATGACATTCAATTGGAGTAAAAGGAAGTCAGCTCGTTTTGAGATAGAAATGTTCGATTTTTCTACCCGATGCCTTTCTCATCAGAAAGTTCTGATGCTGGGGCAACGAATGAAGCATCTTTTCAGGGCAAAAAATAGACCCTCCCATCTTCCGGTTGGTAGTTAAAAGAAATAATGAAAAATGAATATTATACGTGACAGTGATCTAGGTTCAGAGCAACCTTGCTTATAAAGAAAATAAAAATTAAGGTGAAAAATAGAACAATCGATACCCGTCCTAGCGTCCGCAATATTTTATCAAAATGTATTCATGAAGTTAAGTTGCTACGCGGGAGAAAACATTACCGACTCCTTGCAGGACGAGTATAACAGTATTTTGTTATATATGTTCTCTTGTTTTCTCTTTTTCTTTTTCACTTAGAAGTCAAATATGTGAATCCTGGATGGAGTTTTAGTTTTTCTTTTAGTGGGAAATAGGAGAATTAATGCAAATGCTCCAGAATGACTTTTATTTGTTCAAATTTCATATATTTCTTAAGCAGAATAAATAGGGGTAGTTCTCACAAAAATACTACTACTGTTGAAATTTGTTTATCAATTTTAACAATTTTCAACAAATAATACATATTTTAATTGATACTTTATTTCTTAGTGAATAATAAAATATCAATGGTTTGTTCATGAGTCATTTGTGAATGCTTTGAAAGTATTTTTACCGCTCTGCTAGAGACGGTATGGACAAATAAGCCATTAAAAACCGTTCTACTCCTGAAGAAAATTTACAATTACAGAACAAATGTAAAATGCGTCGGAAGGAACGTTGCCTTATTTTGTTATAATGATAGAGAAACCAATTTTATATATATAAACCCAACTACAACCAACTAACATCAGTATTTTGGATGTGTTCATGTGTATCACAAAACCTTGTAAAGCAAGTTTTGGATTTCATTGTATTGTAGGTAATTTTTGATAGTAGAGTTTGAGAATTCGACTGAATGTAATATTAATGAATACAGTCGAACTTGCTTATAATGAGCACGAAGGGACCGCGATGTTTGCTCGTTATAACCGAGTACTCGTAAAAAGTTGGTTCGTGAAAAATATCACAAAAATGTAATTGTTTGTTACTTTAATATCTCTATTCAGTACCAAAAAAACTTGGTTATTTAATTTGAACTGCCTTATTGTGTCTTTCTTGTTATTGTTTTCGAGAAGCGTGAGGTCCGAAAAACATCGTCATTTGCATCCATGACTTCAAAATGATTTGAAGTTTTTCTGCACTTTAGAAGCCAAGTATGTCGGAGTTATTTGACTTCAAATTCTTTACATTTTTCGTTATTGCGGTCACTTTTTTTTCTCTCTCCCTCTCTCTCTCTTGACTTTCCACTACAATATCCTCGGAAGTATATCTCGGAAATGATAACATTCTCTTCAACAGATATATCGTTTTTAAATGCTCCACTTCTCCACGAATTTAAAAAAAGGGGCCCTATCAGCACTTGTTCTCATGATTTATGTCTTATCTCTAACATTCGGTTGAATTTAAAATGTTAATGGGATTTTTCCAAAAATAAAATAATCATTTTTAAGGTGAAAATCAGCACATTTTTTACAAAAATATTGCTTGATTTAAGCGGGGTTTGCTCGTTAAAAGCGAGTTTTGTTCTCACAGACTTGCCATTGTACTAACCAAATCTTATTTATTTCCTCTTATGTCCAAGTTCACGTTAAAACAGGGCTCGCTATAAGCGAGTTCGACTGTATAATATGAGGCTTGACACAAATGATTTCGGTTTTTGACAGTGGGTTAGTGAAATCGTGACAGTTTAAGAGAAGAGGATAGGAGGGTTGTAACAAGCAGTAAGACATCATGCTTTTTTACTTCCTTTTACAAAAAAGGACGTAGTGTATTCGCGAAAAATCTTTCACTCTAAAACCGACCTTAATTTTCATTTTACTCACCCCCGAATGAATATTGAGTTTTTTTTTCGATTCGACCACACGTGGATAAGTGCCTAAGAACGTATAGACACGCGAAATATCCATAATGATGATTCCCGAGTTAATTCCAACGAATTTTCTCGTGACGTCTGTATGTACGTATGTATGTATGTGCGTATGTGCGGATACGCGTATGTGCGGATGTGCGTATGTATGTCGCATAACTCGTGAACGGTAAGTCCTATAAAGTTGAAATTTGATACGTAGACTCCTAGTGAGATCTAGTTGTGCACCTCCCCCTTTTGGTTGCATTCGGGTGTTTCTAAAGGGGTCTTTTGTCCCTCTCTGGGGGGAAATCATTGTTATTTTCGATGTAAACTCAAGTGGTGTTATAATTTGGCGGACACTTGTCGATATATCGCCAGTCCTTTGGCGACAAAATTTGGCGATTTTTTTTTTGTTTCAATTTGGCTACTGTTGGTGATATTTAGAGAGTAAACTAGGAGTAAAAGGAAGTCATGTGATGCACACATCAGCTCGTTTTAAATTTCGAAATGCTTACGAGAAACATCGTGGCAATTGACAGAAGAAGGGGTGAGACAAAATATGGGTAAGTCAATTTCTTTGAAAAAAAAAATGTGGTATCATTGATGAACAGCCTCTATGAGTGTAGGTAATTTTTGAAAGGAGAGTTTGAATACGACTGAGTATAATATAAATGAATATAATATAAGGTTGAGCACAAACGACGTCAGTCTTTGACGGGGCTTGTAAAATTATGAGTCTTTGAGAAGGGGCTAGGACAGGGGCGGCAAATAGGGGGGTCGGGTATTCATAGGGGCGGTCGCATCCCCAAATTTTTTGAGAGGAATGACAAAAAATGATCAAATTCAATATACGTAAATTACGAATCAATATTCAAGAAAAACAATCTTGCTGGTTCTCCCCAATGGTTGATGAAACTCGACACATTTCCAGACATGAGCAAGTGTTCTCCGTTTTTTAAATTATTAGAAATTCATCAAGCCTTTACCGGCCTTTTCAGAACAGAGAAAACTGATGAAGAATCATGGTTAATTGTAACTAAAGACGTAATTTCTTCCTATAGGCTAAATATCTCGTTCTTGTGTGCTCTGTGTAACGATGGTTATGAGAGGCGCATGCAAGGATGTGGCTGCTTGATTTTCACAAGAAAATGCTTTGGTCCTTTTTATTCATTGTTACGCTCATATTTTAAGCGTATCTATTTAATGAGTGTTCATCACTTTCTTCAGCTAGAAACACATTTCAGCTGCTCAATGCATAGTATGCTTTCATAGATACTCTTTAAAAATACATAATATTTTTGAAAAAAGTATATCACATTAACAAATATCTCTTCTGGGGGCTTTTTAAAAATGCAATCTCCCCATATAATGATTACTTGCTGTTAACCAATATGTGTTTTGTTTCATACTAAGGTAATTCATATTTAAGAAACTCGACCCCCCCCCCCCCAAATGAAATGTTGAAACACCGCCCCTGTGCTAGAAGGGGGTAACCAGAAGTGGGACATCATGCTTTTTTTTAATAACAAAATGCTTGTGAAAAACAGCGTGACAATTGACAGGGGGGGGGAGGAATTGTGGCTCAGGCTTTTTTTTTTAAGTGCGACATCATTTATGGACAGCCTCTATTGCTTAAAATCTCTAATTTAAAATAACTAACGAAATTCGGTTAATGAACCGCGATCCACGATTTTAAAGTTTGCGAGGCACTCCGCCGCGGGAAAGTGTTTCAAGCGAATGATGTCACAGTAAATCTGAAGCATAATTTCTCTTTCTTCGGATGAAGAAGTTTAAGTGATGGAAAATGTTTCTAAGATAGGAGTGAAAAGTAAAAGCTGGTTCAGTTTTATGTCGGTGGGACTGTCGTTTCGCTCTGAAAAGCATTGTGAAGTGGCAAGAAGAGCATAAAAAAAAAGCTAATGATATACGCGGGGTAGCATCATTAGGTTCATTTTCTAGTTTTACGCTCGGATTGCTCAGAATGGAGACTCCTTTTAGAGGAGAGTAGAGTTGTTCATGGCTGATTAGAGAAGGTCGCCTCCGTAACCTTCTCTGTGGTTCACGACGTTTACTTATTTATTGTTATTTCTTTTTAAATGGAAAAGCATTCATTTTCTACTGTGAATATTAGGTGGACAATAAATAAATAAATAAATGCTGAGAACATCTCAACAAGGAGTGTGGCAAAAAGACATTACGAAGTGGCTCCGTAAGACTTTTTCTATGGAATGGTTACTCAATCAAAAAAAATTCACTCTTTCAAAAAAAAAAAAAATCTCTTGGTCGTGATTCGTCTTTCTTCCCTCACTGTACCTTTATTGGTATATGAGCTAAATTCGAAACGATTCAAGTAACTAAAGATGTACCGATTAACCAGTAGTAATCGGTAATCGGATATAATCTACCACCTTATCTTTTTCTTGACAAATTTTCATCGATTAATCGGCCGAAAACTTTTTTCATCTGAAATTAATTTAAGCATGCTTAAAGCTGGGAACTATGCTGAATGAGTTCATGAGCAGTAAAGAAATCTAATTTTCTTTCACAAAAGATAACATGTCGTTCTAAATTAAAAATAATAATTATAAAAATATAGAATCCAAAAAGGTAAATCCTTCATCAAAAAAATATTTATTGAATTAATGAATACATTTTTTTTTTTTTGAAAAGTAGGAGATTATGAGATGGTTACTTATATATGTGTCAGTTCCAAAACGTGTAAGGGAATTCCGTTTCAAAACTTTTTTTTCTGTTATTCAGCTAGTAAAGTCACTGCTTATGCATACAATTGCAACATACATTTTATAATTTGCTCTTAAAATCACTGTCTGTTTTATTCAATAAAATAGTACAAAACGCGTTTTGATTTTTTCCCCCAAGTTCATGAATACTTGAAGGAATGTTAGTTTGCACAACTACACAATGTTGCACGATACATTTCATGTGTCAATACTTTTCTAAGCACTCTCGGTCCACTAATAGTAAAGAAATGGATACTAAACGACTATGTGGACCTGCGGTTCTCATCCTTTTCAGTCGTACGGACCACCAGTTCTATAGAAACAAAATTTCAGACCCACTAACTACAAAATGTACAAGTAAAAATTTAATGGGAAATATAAATTTATAATAGAACGGAACCCATTGTGTTGTTTTAAAAAAGTGTTTTTTAGAGTTTTTTATATGATATTTCAACCAACGAGAATTCTTCATTTGAAGTTATTTTCAATTTTTTAGGTAATTTCCTTCAAAAGTGTTCTGATCAGTATATCTCATCTTCAATTTTAAAGAAGGTCTCTTAATTTTGAAAAGTATTCCTTATTGGCAGAGAGCCGCTGAGAGTTTTAGAGTAAAGGTACTTCTCACAAGTGAATCGTCCCCCTCCCCCCCCTAAAAAAATCCTAAGATCTATCTTGGTTTTTAATATCTAAATGTTAATGTCCGCGGTTCAGTACTACGCTGCTGTTTACAGAACTTAAATAACATTTTCAAACAGGATTTTAAAGAAAAATAATGAAAATGGGGGGAAAAATAAATCATCTCTCACAGAAATAAACAAACCTATTAACTAGTTCTTAAGAGCCGAAGTTGTAATTAAAAAAAGTTGATGGAAATATTGTAATTTTAAAAATAATTAAATGTATCATGAATCGGCATCCGATTAATCGAAATAGTCTGCTTATCTTTGACCAATTAATTGTTAATCGGTAATTGGCCGATTTGATAGTAGGTGCATCCCTATAGATAATATGTTGCAAAGATTCATCGATTTAGTGCTATAATGCCTATGAATTGCTAGTAAATCGATGATTTCAGAAAAGGATTAAGTCTCATTAAAATGAACAGGACTTTTAAAACATCGATTGAATTAGAGATGAGCTAGATCAAGATATCACTCATTGCATTGCTTATTCATAACTCCCGTGAACCAAGAATGAAAGAATATTTTGCCCGTAACATCATTTTCAATTAAGCACTTAGAAATTGAAACAAGCTACTGCTCATTTGCTGTACTATATATGTTGTAATGTGTTGAACTCTCCTTAGGGTCCCATCTGCTTGGCATGCCTGCGCACCTAAAACCGATATACCGTGCAAGCGGTAGGTGCGGGGGGCCTCAGGGTGAAAATGAAAAATGCAGACTATGTGTGAATTAATATTGATTTTTGCAAAAAAGGTAAACCAAAAGAGTAAAATTTCAGCTTTATTTAGCAATAACTTTCAAAGCATAAAATATAACCACGAAACTTCAGCAATAAGTTTCGCTGGGGAAGCAAATTTTTATCAAAACCGCTAGAATGTTCGCTCGTTTCGATGATATTCTCGCATTCGGCTCCTATGGTAATAAAAGCTGTTGACAGCAATTTTACTTACATCGGACGCATTATTTAGAGGGAATTTTAGTTTTAAGAACGGTCAAATTTTACCATGCAAAAATAGCAAATTGTACATGTTAAAAGAATGAATAACGATTTAAACATAATACAGCAGTGGATTGGATAGGCAGTGGTCCAATAAAGATGGTCTTCCCTACGTAGAGAATGGTGCCCCCCCCCCCCCTCCCCAGTTTCGCTGACACGAAATTTCCTTTCCCCCTGTTTTTCAGTTTCAATCATACATTTTGATAGTCTTAAACGGGTAGGAAATTTTAAATGTCAGCGAAACAAGGGGTAAACCCGGTTCTAAGACCCCTCACGTAAGTCGAAATTTTGCGTTGTGAAAAAGGATATGTATTAGACATTTTGATAAACATACACAATTATTTTCGATATTTATTAACACCCATCAAATTGCTTTGAACCATTCCTTAAGTATATTTCAACTTTTTTTTTTTTAACCTCCGTTATCTTCTTTACTAATAATAAAGCAGAAAGTCTCTCTGTCCGGAGGATGTCTAGATGTCTGGATGTCTGTAGGATATCTGTAGGATGTCTGTGACGCGCATAGCGCCTAAACCGTTCGGCCGATTTTCATGAAATTTGGCACAAAGTTAGTATGTAGCATGGGGGTGTGCACCTCGAAGCGATTTTTCGAAAATTCGATGTAGTTCTTCTTTTATTCCAATTTTAAGAAAAAAACTATCATAAATTACGAAATCATCATAACGTAGAACAGTAACATGGGCACAAGCCAATTGGCGAGATACGAAATTATCATAGCGTGGTACCGTAACGTCGGTACAAGCCAATTGACGAGAAAATTCACATACATTATTTGTAAATATACAAGCGAATCAAAAGACCTTTAATTTTTCTATTACGGGCGAAGCCGTGCGGGTGCCACTAGTTACTAATAATAAAGCAGAAAGTCTCTCTGTCCGGAGGATGTCTGGATGTCTGTAGGATGTGTGTAGGATATCTGTAGGATGTCTGTGACGCGCATAGCGCCTAAACCGTTCGGCCGATTTTCATGAAATTTGGCACAAAGTTAGTATGTAGCATGGGGGTGTGCACCTCGAAGCGATTTTTCGAAAATTCGATGTGGTTCTTTTTTTATTCCAATTTTAAGAAAAAAACTATCATAAATTACGAAATTATCATAACGTGGAACCGTAACATGGGCACAAGCCAATTGGCGAGATACGAAATTATCATAACGTGGAACTGTAACGTCGGTACAAGCCAATTGGCGAGAAAATTCACCATACATTATTTGTAAATATGCAAGCGAACCAAAAGACCTTCAATTTTTCTATTACGGGCGAAGCCGTGCGGGTGCCACTAGTTTAAAATAAAATGCTGTTATGATGCACAAAATCAGTAATCAATGGGGGAGAGAAGCAAAGTGCAATACTGTATGAACAGTACGCAATAATAGTAAGAAAATACAGAAATATTTTACTACTGTATTGTAAATAGAGTAATAATAAACTTTACTAATAATAAAGCTGAGAGTCTCTCTGCCCGGAGGATGTCTGGATGTCTGTGACGCGCATACCGCCTAGCCCGTTCCGCCGATTTTCATGATATTTGGCACAAAGTTAGTTTGTAGCATGGGTGTGTGCACCTCGAAGCGATTTTTCGAAAATTCGATATGGTTCTTTTTCTATTCTAATTTTAAGAAAAAAATATCATAAGACTGACGAGTAAATTACGAAATTATCATAACGTGGAACCGTAACATGGGCAGAAGCCAATTGGCGAGATACGAAATTATCATAACGTGGAACCGTAAGATGGGTACAAGCCAACTGGCGAGAAAATTCATCATACATTATTTGTAAATATACAGGCGAACCAAAAGACCTTTTGATTTTTCTATTACGGGCAAAGCCGTGCGGGTATCACTAGTTAGGGATAAAAAAATGAAGATGATGGTGATCGGTGCTGTGCAGTTTATTAGATCGTTATTAGTGTTCTCTTGCTTATTGAGGGTCTTCACTTTTTCTTTTTATTGACAGTAGCTTTCTCTTCCCTATCTTAAGATGAAGCAAGCGCGCCTAGCTGTCACTATGTTACTATGTCTAATATTTAGTAGCCAAAAACGAAGCCGATACTTTAATTCCACATGATTCCCTTCCTAAACGTTTCGTGCTACGGGCGAGGAATTCGCGTAAACTCTGAAATTCGTTGATCGTGAAAAACTCGCGATTTAGCCAATTCACTTCAGTCGAATCGCATTGTAGCGTGAATCTACTGTATACATAGGGGAGGGTGGCCCAAAGCGGGTAGGTTTTCGAAGAACGCTGGAAAATTGCAGTTTTTGAACTTTTACCGCAACAATTTCGGTTTCATTTCCTAGCAGGGTTCTTGAATTTCAAAATAAAAAGTGATTTTTGTATTATTTCAAACCTTATAAACATTTGAAAAAAAACGCTTTGCCCTACCAGGGAGTCCAAAGCGGGTAAGCTTAACTAATTGTGATTAGGTACATTTGCCAATCAAATATGAAGTTATAAATGAATAAAATAGTTGACTAGCTACCTGCCATTATAAAAAAATAAAATATATTAAACAGTTGTACTTATCCAATTTAAAATCAGCACATTTGTTTATAAAACATAAATAACTATAACTGATTAAATTAATTGACTAATTAATTGCCATCCTAAAAATAGCTTTTTAAAGTTATACTTATCCTATTGAAATAGAAAATCTAAGTTAGCACACGAATCAAGAAATTATAAATAAATATATGATTTAATCCTATACTCGCTTTGCCCGAAGGTACGTTTTTTATTTCAATAATTATAGCCTTAAATTTAATAAAGAAACAAACGAAATGTCTATCATAGTTTGTAGGTGGATGGCGTCAGAATAACGTAATATTATTGATAGTAAAAAAAAAGCTGGTCTTCAACTAATCACAAGTTACAAAATAAGTTACAATGTATCTTTTTTTTTTTTTTTAATTTTAAAGCCTGGTTGCACCATGCCGCTTCACTGATGCTTCGCTGGGACTCGGGGGTGTTCACCTAAACACGACATACGTATACATTGCCTCTTACACACCATGGGGGTGGGGGCATACAAAGGCCTACCTGCTTTGGGAGACCTAACCGCTTTGGACCACCCTCCCCTATATTTCTGTTACGTTTTCTTTTTCTTTCTTTCTTTTTTTTTGAATAGACTTGATAATGTTTATCAAAATTTTCCCATTACATTCCTATTTGGGAACAAAAATTCCTCGTAGCTTTTTACTTTCCTAATCTTCAAAAGATGTCTTTTCTTTTTAACGTAAGATGAACTTTGTTCCAATTTTCTGAGTTAGAACGTCTTTAAAGAATAAATTAAATTAGGTTTAGGAAAATTATTTTGCTTCTTGCTGTCATTTTGAATAGTTTTTGCTAATTTTATAGTTTTTTTGCGCTTTTGAGGAGTCAGAAGAGTACCACCTCTCCCGACTTTTCGGGTTTAGTCCTCGTTCTTTTTTTTTTAAATTTCTTTTGAATGGGTTCATTATAGAAAATAAAAAAGGGCCAAAGTGCAATATTCAAGATTCGAACACAAACAGTGAATTTGGGGGAGATTTTTTCGAAACATAGGTCTCCAAAACGCAGTTTTAGGCTATATTTGATCTCTTAAAGCGAAGGGGTCATGGTCACCATGGCTCTTTGGATCCATGCTTGAATGTTTTTGTGTCATCGTAGTTAAAAGTAAAAAGCCATAGTCACAAAAAATAATGAGTCTCAAAAACACTGAACTGAAAAAAAAATTAACTATACCCAATGGCATGAAAGATAAAATAAACTATGACTTTTTGAAAACAATAACAATAATTTGAACTATGGTTTTCTAAAATGGGAGCTCACACAACCCTTTCGAATGCGCGCCGTGGCACACTTTCGCGCCTCTTCCAAGTTCGATGGCGATTGATCATCGCTCCTCGTAGGTCACCGCCTTGCGGCTCGCCGCTATTGGTCCGCGCGTCGGCGGATCGCTCCATTCCCCCTTTCCCGCAGACGATCCCGCATTCCCATCCCGCCACTCGAGAGACTCGCATCCGCTCTCTGCATCCCGCTTTTGTTTACATTCCTTTGGATTGCCTGATTGGTTATCGTTCTGCATCTCAACCCTTGACCATCGATCCGGACGTGGAGGATTTTTTTTCGTGAAATGTACAGCAGTGGTGTGCTCCCGAGCAGCCCGACCGGGGGATGTTATTACTACTATCCGGACGGGAATACTAATAATAATAGCAACAATGCTCATCACCAGCATGGCATCGCTCATCACCAGAATCACCAACAGCCCGAGGGTGGTGCAGTAGGAAGGTAAGTAGTACCCGTTTGGAGTTTTCTTTTGATTCTCGTTCATTAGTTTCAATGTACAGTGAACTCTCAATTAAAAAGATGGCATTGAAATGTCTGAACTCAAATTAGCAAATGTCCTGGATAAAATTTTGATGAAACATATTTGAGAAATGATGTGAGATTAGAATTAAGATATTGAATAATGTGAAAGAAGAATTTAAAAAAAGAATTACTAAAAAAAGTGAGAAATGTGTTGTGTTTATCTACATTCACTACGACACAAAATGTTTATCCTCTGCATTCCGCAAAAGTACTCCTTATCTTCTTCTTTTTTTTTTTTTTTTTTTTTTTTTTTTTTTAAAGAGGAGAAAGGGGATTTCGGACAATTCATCACTTGGATAATCCGATCCCGGTTAATCGGGAGTCTACTGTATTTCTATGTAATAACTGTGACGAATTTGCAATGTCGCAACTACGAAGAACTCCAAAACGAACCAAAAAACGGACGCAAACAACAATTTTTACTTCACCTCATCTGTAAACAGTAACATTGCACAGTACATCAATTTTTTTCCTGATCAATCTACGCTAAAAGGAGAGCGCCTGGGAGTGGGAGATGCAAAAGACAGTAGTATTGACTGCAGGGGCGTGCACAGAAATTTTGGGGTCCATCACAAATGACATTTACGGGTTCCCCTCCATACTATTTACCCCCTACGTCCCTACATATATTTCACCCCTCATTTTGAAAATATCAGGCACTGGTCAACAGGTGTCCCTCCCCCACCCGTGCACGCTCCTGATTGAAAGAATAATTTTTAATGGCTGTAAATGTTAATAAGAGTAATAAAAATGTTTTTTTTTGTGGCTTTTGACAAGAATTGCTTAACTGATTTGTTTTTATCTATACAAGTGAAAAAGTCTCATCTACAAAGCTAAACTAGCTTAACGTCTTTTCCTATGATTGCAAAGTGTTATCTTCATAAATAGAAATTAGTAGCGACAGTAACTTTGCTAGTAAATAATACTTGTTTTTAAAAACGAAAATTTTTTAAAGATTAATTGACAAAAGGGACACATAAAAATGTATTGCGCAGTACACCAAATGTCAAAATTAATCGCTGCGCAGTAGTTGACCAAATGGATTTTCAGTTATTAAAGACGGTTTTTTGAAGTCTAGAAGAAAATACGAGAAACAGTTACTATTCGTTTTTCACAATGTATTTTGTAAATAATTAAAATTGAATAAAATTTTGTGAATTATATGAATCACAGTTGTTCTAAATAGTTTTGATTCAGTAAAGCGGCTAGTTCAATAAAGCTGGATTTTGTTCAGTTTTTAGCAATTTGATTCATTAAAGTGGTTGATTCAATTTACCACTCATTCAATTAACACGCGTTCACTGTAGTTCCGCATAAATTATGTTTTTACTCTGCTTTTGAAAATAAGGCTTATTTTTCCTATAGCAATCTATAGCCGTATAAAAAAACTTTTCCGCAAATCGGAGCTCTCTTAGACGAACGACCATGTTTTTAAATCCCGTTAAATGTTGTTTCCATTTAGTGAGGGCAAAAAAGACATACAATGAATATGATTTTTTTTCTAAAAATGTTTCAGCAATAAGTATTATTTTTAGGGCTAAAATGTTTCTTAAGCACACCGATTCAATTTTATTAATTTGATGTACCTGGACCTACATGTTGAGGTTTTTTTTTTTTTTTTTTTTCAACCAAATCAAGCTTTTATTTCTATAAATAACACAATCGACTACGTTTACTAAATTATGTCAGCTTAAAAATTCACAGCAGAGCTTTTCTTTCCGAAAAAGATAAATGCATATTTTTTTACTGTATTTTTTGCTTTATCAAAAGTGATTGTTTGTTACAAGTTCAGCAAAACGATACAAAATAAAAGATTACAAAGAATTTTTTTTTTTCTAAATTTAAAATAAATAGTGAGTAACATTCCACAAGTTACTTTCTTGAAATCCTATGGTCTGTTTTAAAAAAAAAAAAGAAACAATCATTAAAAGTATTATACTAATATGCTTTGTATACTAATGTGCCTGCAACACTGAAGCCATGCTTAAATGAAATATAGAGCTTAATTATTTAGAATTCATCAGAAAAACTAAAATGCTACATCGATTTCTATACATACAGTACAACTTTGACTATCCAAACTTGCCTCAACCAAACGTAATTCGAAGAATTGTATTTACGAATAATCCGGTTATGTGGTTACAAAGCAAAACAAGTCTTAAATTAGCAAAACTACCGTCTATTGCTCTAAAAAGCAATATGTTTTTTTTTTTAGCTAAATTACACAGACTAGTTTGAAAGGAAATAAAAAACCTGTTTTAAAAATTGTGTCGTTTGAATAAAGTACGGTCCCCCAAACGCTTTATTATGAATATATCCACAGTAAAAAAAACAAATATTTGGCGCACTTATTGTTACGTTCTGGCTATTATGATTTGAAATTATTATCTATATAGACATAACGTTTTCAAAAAGCTACTAATTTGATCCGAACTAACCGGAGATCTGAATAAATGGGAACCGGATTAACGAGGTTAATTTAAAAAATAATTATTACAACTGCTACTGTAATTAAAAATTTAAAGCAACTTTTCGCTACCAACCAATCAGCAACTTTATGTGCAAACATTGTAATTCATTAAAATATAATGCTAATTTCTATGAAATTGTATATAAAGAGGTTTGTTCGCTCAAATGACGTTCTTTAAAGTTTCATAAAAAGATTCCAAAACTGCTAGAAATCCTACAATTTATACAGATGCTTATGCCATTTGAATTGCAAACGTTCTGATTTTAAACTAATCGTGCATTAAAATAATTAAGGGGTCGTTTCATTTGAATTACTTGATCTTATTTCTATGACTCGCAGTGAATTATTTTTCACTCAAAAGAAAGAGCTGAAAAGAAGTTCATATTCGCCATGAAGGATTGATTGAGCTCTCTCTATATTTATTTATTAAATTATTTATTTCATTTTAAGTTCATATCAATTGCTTTTATTATTAGCCATTTATGTATTTTGTTTGACAACGATTAAAAAGTAAAATATTCGCTAATGAAAAAGGTTAAAGTAGGATGATTTTGCAGACAGCATCAAACTCCGTTCCCTTTTTATTAAAGGTTGTTTATTTATGTATTTATTCCGCCAATTCAAATTTGAAGATTTAAATTTGAGGAAAAATTTTGTTCCCATTTAGTTCTGTAGTTTGTAGGCTAAAAAAATCTGAAAAGTACTGTATAGATTTCAAGTTTCTAATTAAAAAAATATATTAATGGTTGGCAGTTAGTATAAGTTTTCGATAACCTCGTAAAAAGTAATAAAATACCCGATGTTTTCTTTTAGCTAATTGTAACAGCAGAATTCCTGATAAACTAATGTGTTTGGAATTTTAAATACACACACAAAAAAAAAAAGGTTTTGTGACAATTCTGCAGTTTTGAGAAATTCTTACTAGTAAAGAACTTACTAGTAATTCAATTAGCGTGTGACTCAAGTTTGTGGTAAGGCGAGATCTTCAATTAGGGCATGGGAAAAGGCTTAGAATAAATTTGAATCTTTAAGCAACACTTTTAAAAGATTTTTTTTACTACTACTAGGAGGCTCTGCCCCTTGCACACTAATGCTCACCAACCCCCGAAGATTGTTTCGCAATCTTATTTGTTTCGCAAAAAATTAGGTCGTCAATTAAAAAGAAAGAAACAGATTAAAAACGCATTATGAGCTCCCTTTTGAACAAAAAGCACCCCTTCCATGGGTTTCAAAATAATTTGTACCAACTTGCACAGCGATAAGGGCTAAGAGACTCCTGAGCATGGCAAAACTAGTTGTGTACGTTTGAAAAGTCGCTTTCATATTTGTTATCTCTGGTAATATATTTTGCTCTTTAACTTGGGCTTGATTTGAGTTGAGCCTAAGATTTTCCGTTAAAATCGAAACTCTTAAAATTTAGGAATAAGAAAGAGGAAACAAACGAATCGAAAAGACGTAAGTTTGGCAGCACCAAATAAAACATCAATACTTTAAATGGAAATGAGATTTTTCGGACCTGATTAAAACTGCTTGTTTTTTTTTCTTTGGAGATAGAAGCTAAGCGTTTCGACCATAGGTTGAGTTAGATCTGGATTTAAATAAGCCGCTCTTTCCAGTGGTGTCAAAAAGAAAACTGTAGGAAAATTCCTTTACGTTTTACTGATAAATTTAATGAAAAAAGTAGTGCCTAAATTTTAGCTAAGCCTAAAAATGTTCGAGCTAAAAACGCAAATAAAACACGCCTCAAGTAGCATTGAAAAAAACTGCGTAGAACGCGGAAAATTCTACCCTTTCCAACGATATGTAACATTAATATATGCAATTAGTTTTTCACCCTTTAATAGGCAATTTATGCGAAATTTGAGCTTAAAAATTAATTACAAAAAAAAAAAAAAAAAAAAAAAAACTGATTCGAATTTAACAAAACCAAAACCCTAGGTGCAAACCACCGGGACTCGAAGTAATTTTGTACAAAATTTCAAGGCTGTAGGTGCTATGGGGTCTCCTGGACGCAGGCCCGCCACAGACCTCCTTTCAAAATTTCCTTTGACCTTACTTTTTTTTAATATAAAGGGATTATTCACTTGCCGATTACGTCATCATCTAGGTCGATGAAAATTTCAAACAATGAAAACACTCAATTTTTCAGAGATTTAACTCTAATGTTACTGGTGACATGAGAAATCAGTGAAAAGATAATCCATCACACTTTATTAAGTATCCATAGGAAATATTTATTTTATTTTCTTGCACGGTGAAAATAAATTTCCTTTCCACCTCGAGAGATAAAAAGAAAATTTTCAAAAAAGAAGGAAGATTGCTCCTACGTTTTAACAAATATGTTTACAGCTTACAAATAATGAATAAACTATGAGATCGATTCAGCTCTAGTATTTATTTTGGTAACAATGGCGTAATTGTCAAAAAATAAAAATAAAATAAAAATAAATTTCAAAAATGTGTAATAGGACATTGTCTTCAAACCACATCTATAGCTTTAGTTGGTCGAGCAAAAAAAATTAAAGAGGAAGTGTTTAGTTTACACTTATCAATTTTCCCTCCAGAGCGCGAGAGAATAAATGTTTTTGTTTTGTCAAAACGACATGGAATAATTTGCGTACTTCGGAGTTAAAGCCCCAATTCTTTAAATAACTTCAGAATAAATAGAGATTTGTTTTTCAAACTCGGATGTAATAATCGATATTTTTTTTTTCAATTTGTTAGAACTATTATGCATTGTCGGAAGGTTAAATGGCAAAGAGGTAGTGTAGGTGAAAGTAAACCTTTGTTAGATTAGTGTGGGAGTCATAGCATCAAAGTTTTAAAAATGATCAACTTTTGAATTTCTTTGAAGTTTTTGAGAGAATTTCGAAGTTTTTATGTCCCCCCCAAAAAAAAAAACGTCTAAATTTCCAATGAAATTAACCTATAAGTCAGACTTGTGTAACTTCTTTGTAGAAGTTAATTCAACGAAGTCAAGGAAGAGTAAAATTGTAAGATCGACTTCCAAAATTGGTTGACACAATTCATGACATTTACTTTTTAGTAAGTTAAAATTGCATGTGGAGACATGAAGTGCTATTTACAGTAATAAACAAATGAATGAAAGGAAAATAATATCTTATTTTTTAATGATACAATATGCACTTTCTCACATTATTGAACTCAAATACAAGTTACAAGTACTCAACAACTATGATTCCTCTGCATTGGTTATAAGTGTTGAATTTAAATAATGCAATTCTCGTTGCAAGTGTTTGAAACGTATAAGAAGTCACATTTTCCCAAATAAATTTAAGACTCATCGAACTTGCAGCGTCGGACAATTATGCTCCACTTTTAAAAGTTTTTCTTTCTTTATTATAGCAATGATGAATTGCGTTTAGTCTTCACTTGATCGTTTTTCATGTTCCTTTGATTTTTCGGATTAACATGATGACAAAAATAAGTCTACCTCGTTGTTTTTAATTTTTATTTCGAGAAACTAATTTTTGTCGTCATGGCTAGAAATTGTTTGTGCTCATTCAAGACTGAACGCAAGCAAATTTTACATCAAAAACCGGAGGGGGGGGGGTGTACAGTTTTTTTTCTTTCAGGAAAACACCCATGTACATTAACTTAAGTAGCAAAACTTCAGCTAAACACAAAGTTTCCACATAACTAAACTCCATTATATACAATTGATAATGAATAAAAATAATATAACGGTCGCTGTAAATATCAGGTTTATGATAAGTGTACGGATGCAAATTGGCCATAATTACCATAACTTTATCACCGCAGTCTAATTACCATTTTGTTTTTCATTTATGGGACTCGCATACCTAATCTAGAAAATCAACTCATAATTTGACGGGTGCTCTACTTCCATTCTGTTCTATTTGTAGAAACAAGAAACCTAACGAGTAGGATCCTATAACAATTCGTGATTCCGAGAAACATAATTTGAATACAAGACGTCAAAATTTAAATGAATGCCAGGCACTAGATGCTAATATTTTACTGTTTTGGGGATAATTTCTGCGATGTTGGTAACTATGCATCGGGTCCAAAATGAATTTTTTTTAAAATTCATTTTTGGCTTTGAGTGCTGCTCCAAGACAAAGAGAAAGGCATTCATTTCATCAATACTTAACGAACTTTCATGAAATTTGTAGTCGCAGAATTACTTATTGCAATAATGACCTGCTGTTTTCATTCCTTTTCTTTCCTTCTTTTCTTTTTTTTCTTTATGAGATTGGTTTTAGATGAGAAATGTTTTTTTTTTTTTTTCACTTTACTATTGATATCACACAACATCATCAACAACACTTTCATGTAGTTTTAAGAATAAATTATTTTCCATTGCACCGTTTCTTTCTTTCTAATTTAAAAATGTCTGTCAGAAAATTGTGGATGACTTGGTACTAGGCAAGTCATTTCGAACTTTTCCCGGGAGGAGGAGTCAAATGGTAAATTAAACTTAATGTAACTTATAACGAAAAACAACAAAAACCATGCCCATTTACGTGTAAATATATTATTTCTCAAAGCTGAGGGGGATTATCTCCCCCCCCCCTGAAAGCAATGGTTCTACCTGCAATAGGAATTTTTGTCCGTAGCAGTATACTACACACATGTCGATTGTGGGGGAAAGGAAATACAATCTTACAATTGTAATTACCTTTCCCCCACGTTTAAATTAGCAGAAGATGAATTTGATTTATTTAACTTAAGAAGGTATCATTTAGAGCTGTTTTAAATTCAAAAGTATAAACAATTTGCGATTTCAAATAGTAGAGCGGACACATTTAATGTAGAGTTGATTAGTAAAACTTTCAGTCAAGTCTCGAATATGTTTTTCATATTAAATTTAAATTTCTGAGCTATTTGATTCAAAGAGCGAGAAATTACACCATTTGTTATAGATATAATACCAAAATAACAGAAAATGCATGAAAAGGCATCTTAATGTAAATACTGATCCTACATAATTTTCAATTTCCGTGACATTCAACTATCTAAAATTGTTTTTTATTAAAAATTTATATAAGTCTTTTCAATGTGAGCATGAGAAAAAAATATTACCCCTTTAAAGCCCCCAATTAGATTCAAACACATACTCGTCCATGAGTTATTTTTATTGAAAAAAGGTTAACCAAATAAAGACAATCATAAAGGTATATTTTTTCAAAGAGCTCTGCCGGTGAAGATATATTTTTGATGACTATTTTTCCTCCAGTTTTCAACTGCATATCAGATTGAGAGTAGGTACGTGATATTCAAAGCTCAATGTGAGGGTGGAAAATAAATTTTTATAGAAACAAAACCACTGCTCAAAAATTGGAAAACAAATAGTAAAACTTCTCAAAATATTATTTTTAACCTAAACAAACATAAAAAATTTTTATGAACTGAGAATATTGACCTTTTTTGTAAAGTCGTTATTTATTGTCGTTAAAGATTAAACGCTTTTGATGTTCTTTGTGATTTTTTTTTTTTTGTATGACTCGAAAAGAATAAACGTGTTCTATCTATTCCTTACAAAAGTCGTTTATACAAATATACTATTTTTTCCCCTAAAGAATGAATGTTTTTCTTAATTTTTTTAAAGCCTGATATTTTATAACACACTTTTAAAACAGCTCTGTTGAAAAGTAAGGAAAAAAAGCAACTTTCCATGTTTAACACCATTGTAGACTACCATTGTTTTGTATTTTTTCCCTTCACAATTGAAAGTTGTTTAAAATCTCAACCTTTGTCTTCGCAGACACCGCATGTTTCTTCAAAGATGGGATATGTACTATGTTTTACACGAAAATCTCAATTCCTTAAGAATATTATCTTGGATGTCAAGTTACTAAGCACTTTATTTAATCGCGATAAAATAGGAAAACTGCGTAGTAAATATCTTGATGAAGACCAGGGCCACGCCGTCCCAAGTGCAAGGTCGTGCGAAGCACGATGGCGCCAGAGCTAAAAGGGCGCCGAGCTCTACCGATCAAAATAGCTTCAAATGAAGGGAAAATAAACTCTAACCAAAAAAGTAAAATGGAATATTTCATTATATCTAATGGATGCAGGGAAATTATACTGCTCATTGAAACAATTAATCCGTCTTGCTGAGAATCTAAAAGAAAAAAATTTGATTTTTTTGTGTCTAAACATGCTATTCAAAATCGCTATATTTTACACTGAAAACAAGTGACTTTAATAAATGCATAGCTTATCCCCCATTTTGGTTCTTGCGGTGAATAGTATTACAATTTGTGCAGTCATAGTTTTTTTGTGGTTTTTAATTCGTTGTAATTCTACTACTTCATGTTATCACACATATAAAAAAAAAACGGTAAGCACATTTGCATATTACTTAGATGTGCGTAATATTTATACATTGTAGACAATAATTTAGGTTTATTTTTTATTTCCGAAAAGTAACGAGTTGACAATATTACTCGATTCCCCTTTCCCCTTTTATCTCCTTAACTATTTGTGCATTAAATTTAAAAAAAAATAATAAAAGAAAAACTTTGGAGAGACTTGGATCTTAAATTCAATGCCTTTTGTAATGGTTCCGTATTTTAGAATTTTTGATTTTACCGAAATGGTTTGAGTTTCAGATTTTAAGGGAAAATATCTTCTACTTCAATTTAGAAATCTATCCAGTACTCTGTTGTCATGTTTTGACAGGCATAATACTTTGAATAATTATTTATCAATTAGAGAGATATTTAGAGCGGTGTTAACTTTGATATTTAAAATATTTTCTTTTTCCAAAAACACATTAGCATATCAAAGGCAGGGTTCGTCAAGCCGAGCTCAGCCTAAAAGAAATCATCCCGGTTTTTTTTCATTGTACCCGGTCATTTTCTATATTTTGAAACATTTTCTTCAGAAACAAACTAATTATTGATCAATATGAAGTCCAGAAATAGACATCTTGCTATCTGGACAGTATATCAAATATTAGAAGTTTAAACTGCATACTAGCAAGCAGTAATTATTTCGATCTCATTCCAAGATTTTTTTTTTTAATTATTGGGGTAAAATGCTTTGATTAACTGAAACTGGCAATCACTTTTTAAACGGCAGCTCAATGCAAGGTTTCCAAGAGAAAAAGTCAGATTCCAAAAGTTAATTTCAATCGCCAAACCCCCTTACACACGCTCATGCTCGAAATAACTTCGAGATATGAAGTAAAAAGGTACACTGTGTTCCAAAATGGAATATTTACAGAATGTTTTTCTTTTAATAAATTAAATGCCAAACATATTTTTTCCCATATTACATTCGTCTACAAAACCTGACCCCAGGAGTTAATTATATTTTGCTTGAACACCACTGCATAAAGGCGCTCAAAAGACATTTGAACGACGGCGCCGATCAGGCTTGGCGGGGCAATGATGAAGACTAAATCTGTTTTGATTCTTAACATGGTTCAGATTGGTCTCTGCTTTAATTCAGTCTCTAACTTGCATCGTGAAAATTCCTGGACACGAAAAGTTTTCGGTCATTGCCTTTATAGACCTTTATAATTGTGGGATAACTCCAATTCACTTCATTTATTATAGGGGAGGAAGGCCCCGGGTAGGTCTTCGTATGCCGTCCCATGATGTATAAGCGGCGATGCATACGTATGTCATGGTTACATGAATACCACCGAGTTTTAATCAGTCTCAGCGGAGCAGCAGTGAAGCGGCATGGCGCAACTAGGCTTAAAATTAAAAAAAAGATACAATTCTAGAAAGAAAAAAAAAAAGAAGTTTTGTAACTTGTAATTAGTCGAAGACCAGCTATTTTTTTTTTTTTTTTTTTTTTTTTTTTGATTGTCAATAATATTACGTTATTCCTACAAACTACGATAGTCATTTCGTCTGTTTATTTTTTATATTTAAGTTTATAATAATTGAAGTAAAAAACGTGCCTTCGGACAAAGCAGGTATAGGATTTAATCATGTATTTATTTATAATTTCTTGACTCTTGTACTAACTTAGATTTTCTATTTCAATAGGATAAGTATAACTTTCAAAAGTTATTTTTTAGGATGGCAATTAATTAGTGTATTAATTTAGGCAATTATTTCCTTATGTTTTATAAACAAATGTGCTGACTTTAAATTAGATAAGTACAACTTTTTTATATATTTTTTAATAATGGCAGGTAGCTAGTCAATTATTTTAATCATTTATAACTTCATATTTGATTGGAAAATGTACCAAATCACAACTAGTTAAGCTTACCCGCTTTTTGCTCCCTGGTAAGGCAAAGCGGGTTTTCAAATGTTTGTAATGTTTGATAATAAATAATTATTGGGTTTGAAACAATGCAAACATCACTTTTTATTATGAAGTTCAAGAACCCTGCTAGGATATAAAACCGAAATTATTGCGATGAAAATCCAAAAACTATAATTTTCGAGCCTTCTTCGAAAACCTACATGTTTGGGCCACCTTCCCCAACCTTGTACTTCTATTTTAACAATATTTTTTAAACATAAAGAGTCAACTCTAGTGCCCTAATATTACTTCCATCGATATCGTTAACTCGGAAACCTTGGTTTTGAAAATTTTACTTTAAATAAGATAACAAACTTCTGTGTTTCTTTTAAATCAGCAAAAAGTTTTTATGTTTCGTCTCATTCTAAAAAAAGTTCGAGTTTTGGAAAAACGCCTAGCAGTTAAAACTGTGACACAGTAAACGCCGTTGTTTGGAGAAACTGTCGGTCATTTGCTTTAAAACAAACAAAAATGGAAGTTGAAAAGTATCCAATGAACCTTTAGCGATTAAGGAATGGTAATGTGTAGTCATTCGAGTGAATCAACTGCTTAATTCAATCTAAATAGAAACCGAAAGGATCATTTAACCCCCGATGTCTTCCGCCTCAGTTCCTAGATGAACACACTTCCTCCTGAACCATTTCCTCCTTCGTAAGTACATTTGCTAAAACTTGAATTCCCATGACTTTGTTACAGCGAGCAATTAAAGTAGCTCCTGAAATAATCATAGAGCAAAATGTTCATTATCTTAACGACATTAAAGATCTGTCGAATGTCTTAAGATCTGGTTCACCATGGCTCTTGTACTGGATGTTCTTGAGTGCTAGTCTCATATTGTACCATTCAATCTTGTTGGTGTGTTAGCAATTGCATTTATATAAATGAAATTCCCTCACGTTTCCAGACATTCTCCAGTTTTGAGCAATACTTTTATGCTGGAATCTGCGCAAGTTTATTCTCCCACATAAAAAAAGACGTAGTCCTTTCAGAAACTTATTACTTACTACTTATTTTTTTGATTGCACTTACCATTTCTTTATTTTTCAAAGTACAGAACCCAAAACCTGTGGTAAACTAGTTAAACTTCTGAAATGTCAGCTTAAGTCACCAAATTACAGATTAGAGGGCGGCAACTACGCAATCTCCGAAAACTTAATTTTAGGCAAAAACATTGAAGTATGTGTAGTTGTAAGAGCTTCATAAGTACCTAGGGCCCCATTGCTAACTTCAATTTCATCAAGCTTAAGCTAGAATCAAGCTCAAATGAACTAGTGTCATACAGATTCAAAATATTCGTTCTAGTCATTAATGTGTGCAACTAAGCACTTGAATGAAACGTGATGAAAGGCTGCAACGTGTTTTTCGAAGAAACCTACATAATGTTACTCAACACTTCTTCCTTACCACACACACACATGCTTGTAGGCATCAGGAGTGAATTGGTGCCTGAACGCTTCTTAAACCCATTCCGGTATTGCTTCTCTGGAAAAAGAAATTCCCCTTTTACATAAAATTGGTTACAACTGAATATTTAATTATTGCTCATTGGCGTTTTGGTACTGGAAAATTTACGAACTCACCCAAGGTAAGTATTTATCTAGGAGGAAGAAAATGAAAATGAAAAGAATTTAATTATACAATTTAAGTCTGAAATCTTTAAAATATTCAAATATAAGAAATCAGAAACAACCAGAAAATTCCACAGTTTGAAAAAAACTTCCTATGATCAAAGACCACTTCACTCATATTTCTAGAAACTGTCTTTCAACTCTCTCCTATCTCTAGCTCACTGAATAAATTCTACCTTAGCACACCAAGCGTGTAATATGTCATCCAGATGAGGACATTGACGCATCAGATATTTTCATTTTAGAGCCCGCTGAGGATTTTGCAAAAGTCTCAAATGAATGAGAGATCTCGTGCCACAAGTTTCTCATTATGTCAGTCGAGGAGAAATAATCGATCGGTTTTTGCGAGGAAATAAACGAGAAACCATTTCCAGAAACCAACAGTTAAAAAAAGGCGAGGTGATTGAACTTTTCAAAAAGACATAAGGAAACATTGAAATCAGCCTTGTATACTTCAATCTCAGGTAGACCGTCGCATTCTAAACAAAACGTTCAATATCAGTCATTCGGTGGGCAATCCCGCTCGATTTCACATTCGCCCCAAAAATACAAACAAAATCGAAAACGCCATCAACGATGCGAATTAGAGCTTGAAGAACTGTCGTGTGTGAGCCCTGAACTAATCTTCTGGTGTTGGGGGGTTTTTTTCGGTTTCCCTAAATACGTCGAAAATAAGTCTTCGTCCGGGGTAATGAACTGTTTACCGAACAAATAATTTGTATTTCCACTTTCGTTTCTTCTTTTTTTTTTTTCCTCCGTGGTCTTCGGTGGAGCAAAACGCCGTTTACGGTGAAGATGTGTCATTAGGTAGTCTTTGCGGTGTGGGTATGTGTATGTGTGTGTGTTAGTGCTGTCACGTCGCCACGCTCCACCGGACTACGGTTTGAGAGTCTATTGCCCTAGTTTTGTGGAAGGACGAGGACTGTAGAATGAATCGAAGACACTGTTAAGATACTTTGACATTTAAGAATCTTTTTGAAGGTATTCGTGTCCAGAAACGGTGCACTAATCTCTACAAAAACAGAAATTTCTATACTTCAAGTTCAACGGGATTAATATTTTTAAGGTGCTGCCGTGGCTAATTAAGTTGGCATCAGTTGCGCAACAAAGGGGGAGAGGGAGGCACATCGCACATGCTCACCCTAGAGAGAGAGAGAATGCTGAGTTCTTTTTTTTTTTTTTTTTCAAAAATATTCTTTCATACTAAAGAGAAGAAAAGAACGTGGCTTTGGAAAAACAAAGTTATTTTAATTTTGAAAAAAAAATAATGCTACGACAAAGCCTCAATTATTTTAAAAATTAATTTTTAAACTAAAAATTTCAGTTGCAGATTATTGGTAAAATACTTACGTTCTACTTCTTTTCTTTTTCTTTCCATTTCTCCTATTTTCTAGTCAGTCGGAAATAAAGAAAACTGTTTCTCCGAAATCACCCCTCCCCCTAGTCCTCATTAGACCCCCTAGTCATCCTTACAGAGAGGCTCTATTGCCCCCGAAAACGTTGCCATCTATCATCATCAAAAATCGTCTCAATTGCGATTTCGGAGCTTTAACTTCGAAAAATTTATAAGAACCTGACCAAACCAAATGTGACCTACAACCGTGTTTTTAAAACGTCAAGTTTGAAAATTTTCCGAGGAGAGGCCCTCGAAACTCGTCCCCAAATATCAACAAAGAAAGACGAAAGTTGTGCTTTTAAAGTAATTTCGATAAATCTAAGTATGACAACCTCTGAACTTCTCCTCTGGCATCGTTAAAGAACGTCTAAAAACTTCATTTTAAGGATTTCAATTTTGAAAGGCTTCCAGGGAGGAATCTCAGCCCCCCCCCTCGTCCTTAACATCATCCGATTCTTAGAACTTCCATTTTGAAACATTATACGGCAGTTGGTCATCTGTTCAAAAAGTCGATTGGGGCATTTCCTGAGCCCTCAACGTTAGCAAATACAGCCCATAATCACGTTTCTAAGACATAAAATTCGAAAATTTCCTGGGGAGAGCGCAGAACGTTTCCCCCTTTTCATATTGCCAAAGATAATCTAAAAACTGCGTTTTTAGAACTTCAGATTCAAAAATTTTCCAGGGAGAGCCGCCTGAACCCATTTTTTTCTACACTCTCATACTCGAGTAATGACCAACCCCTTCTTAACCGGAAGATTTATCATTTAATGCATAATACATTACATATGTTCAAGAAAATGCGAGGAATCTCCCAGATTTGACCTCCCAACGGCCCTGTTTCTGTGTAGGTATGTGATTGTATATGTGTAAACGCATATACATATATATATTGGGACAACTTTTGGAAGTGCCCACCTAAAATAATTTTCTCTGCGCCACTGGGCAGTTTGCACACATATTGTGCTCGCCCTCACCTTTTTTTTTTTTTTTTTTTAAGTTAAGCGAAGGAAAACGCACTGATTTTTTTCATATTCCTTTCGAGTTAGTAAATAGTATTCGAATGCAGATTTCCCAGAATTTTACTGACTAACTATTTTTTTCCGACTGCAGAGAGCATTTTGGTTTTAGTACAAAATAGATAAATATAGAGCAATAACAGAACTCGTTTCTTCATTTTTTGCCACTTCTGGACCACTCCACGTATTAGTAGTACAAAGTTATAGTGACAAATTTGGTTGCGTGAACTTTGCAAATAACAGTTTTTTCCTATGATAGCTGAACCTTTTCCATCATGAATAAAATTATCGTCTTCGAAATTATCCAAAGGAGCAATCTTTTCCAGTCGTAGCAGCATAGCGGAATCTTCTTGAAGTGAATACTCCATTAACATGGGAAGAAAGGGAGGATAATCATGTTTATGCTGTACCGGAAGCTATGAACGGAGACCGTCGTAAACAACGATCCGCCCTTCACCGACTGAAGGGTGGCTCTAATTAGAAGTGAAAGTTTTTCGATGGATGCGTTCAGGAAATGGTTCGGTTCTCTTTTGAAGGACGATCAAGTGAATCTTCCTTCTCTATTTCGGTTCTTTTAAGCTACATCCGTAAAGAATTTCCATAATTATGTCGTTCACCGGTGATTGTAGTTGTACATATTAAAGAAATAGTATTGGAGAAAATCAAGGTTTTGCGTAATACTGCCACGAGAAGGCAGTACACGCGTTTTGGATTCTATACTAACAATAAGGAGATGTCGGGCTTAGACCTTTTCCCCGTGCTTTATTTTAAGCGGAAACCAAATAAACAAGCTTTTTTAATAAAATTAAAATACAATTGATAAAAAAATGTAAAACAGAAAAAAAGTGAAATGTGCAGATACTGCCCTTTACTTTTCCGCGGAAGAGTACTACTTTCAACTAATTTATTCTTAGCTTCTACGATATGCACAAAACATTCATGATGTAATGTTTACTAGTTTATTTTTGTAATCTACATTAATAATGCATAGTTAAAATTTGAAAATGTTTCCGCTAAATTATCATATTTTAATGACGTCACTATCATTAAAAATATAAATTAATTTCTCAAAGGCGTTTTTTGTAACAACGTGAAACCTCCTTCAATACTTTATCAAACATCATAAGTAAGGCATCATTTTAAATATTTTTTGGCCACTTTCAGCGAAAAATAAAGAGCCAGTTCACATTTTCGTTGTTTTGCCGAAAAAAAAACCCCAATTTATTCTGCTTTTTATTACGCATTGCTTCAATTCATAGCATCCTACAATGAAACTCGTCAGCTTAGTAGTTTTTAGCTTCGTGCTAAAAGTTCAAAGATCATCGTGAGTTCAAATCCCTATAAGATGAAAATATTGTTTTAATGAATTCTTCAGCAGAATTCCCTGAATATATTGTCTAAATTCATTTCAAGATTTTGAGTTATAGTTCTGTTGTTTCTATAATCAGGAAACAAGGCATTTATTTCAACATGGAAAACCACAGTATAAGATTCAAAAAACATTCTAACAAAGTAAAGGCATTGATTTCAATTTATTTTATCGCTTTATGACGCATTGATTTAGTGTATAACAATGGTCCCCAACCGTTTGAAGGCTATTATCATCAAATGTATCATTTCTCAAAAGTGTTTTTTTTTTTTTTTTTTTGTGAAAACGCCGTAACTTCCTCAATACTGTATCAAACTTCATGAGTAAGGCAACTTGTTTACTCCTTAACAATCGTTGCAAGTTAGATAAGGTAAGAATTTAAAAATAAAATAATTTATGTTCAATAAATTGCAGAATTTTCAAATTAATTTCATCTTACGTAGTTTTCTCAACTTTAAGAAGACATAAAGTAAAAAATAAAGAATTTCTTCGTTTGCTATCCGTCAAAAAACTCTTGATGCCGAGCGACATTAAAGAAACGAAATTCGAATTTAAGAAATGAATTCTAGACGTTTTCTCTCTTTGATTTTAGTAGGAAAATTTTGTTGCATCCCGTCGTACAAGTCTTCGAAAAAAACTCATTTGCGTATACGCCGTTAGAAGCTACTACACCTTTAAATTCAAACCAAGTTAAAGCTGATTCGAGTATTTTTAAATTTATGTTCCAATTCACTGAAAACCGTTGTTTTAAGTACGATTGGTGACTGGTAGTGACCTCTGGCTTATCACCAGGATACCTCTCGTAAGTTAACTGCTCCATTCGTTCCACGACTGATGAAGAATACTAATCACGTGGGAGGGTTTATGTTGCTTTATTGATTGATGGTCCTGATTTCAAGACCATGAAAATATATATAAATGTATCTCCTTGTTAATTGAATCTTTTGTCGGAACAATTAATTGCTGGGAAGACTTCTTGTGACTCCACTCTTTTTCTTTTAACAGTGTTTTCAGTAAGTTACAGCCCTATGGCCAGGGCTAAGGATTGAAATACACCGCCAACTCAGTCATTCCATCCGAGTACTACAGACCAGTTTTTTGGCACTCTTGGTTTCCTTAAGAGGTTTTCCACCTCCAGCTCAGTCACTTCCTAAGGGGGCTGATGAGTGCTAATAAGCACGAAACTGCAGTCCTCGGCTGGAATGACTGAGTTGGCGATGTATTTCATGTTTTAACAGTGTTGTTTATTAATTACTTATTTATACAACTAGAAAATCGTCCGTCAAGATATGACAGGTGAAAATTGCTTTTCCATTTGAACGAAACTATTGCCTGTTTGGTGGTATTTTGATAGTTGAAATTTTAACCCTAACTAGAGTGGATTAACCCTAAACTCCAGTAGGTAGCGTTAATTGCAGAGTTTTTCGTTTCTTCATTCTGCTCTGAAATGAGTCTAACCAATAAAGCAGTTAAGTTACATCATTCTGTTTTGCCATATCAAAATAAAACATTTCCCTGCATGTCAAACATTGGAGGAAAATATTATAAAACTATCGTGCTATGGCGAGAGTTTCTTTGTTGGTGACATAAGCGTTACTCGATCAGTGAGTTGGCTATTATATATGAGGATGGTTTCAAATATCAGAAATTGTTTTCATGTTTCTAGCTATGTTTCTGAATCTCAATTTTTTTTTACGATTCGATGTGGAATACCTAAACTTCGTAGAATGTCGTCATGTATCCGGAAACTTTTCAAACCTTCGAAAATATTTTTAGATTTAAGGCGAAGAATTTAAAATGCGCAAATTCTCTGCAGGTTTTAGCTAAGGAAAACCGACAATAGAAAGAGAGATAAGTGCCCAAACCAAAATATATACAGCGTTCTCAAAGAATCATTCCTTGCTGGTGTTTTCTCTACTGGGTGGTAAACTTTAATTCTTTAAGGGAGGGGTTATGACCCCCATATCCCCTTTCGTTACGCCACTATTAAGGATGAATTGGTGGTCGAATTCCTCGCTCTAATCTTCGCCTCGAGGCAACGAATATGATGCACCCAAATATGATCCTTGCATTCCACACAAGACCATAAACGATTTTCTCCTTCTGCTTTATGGTCCCCGCGAGAAATGTTCTTCGTGTAGAGTTCATCGACTCAGCGGCAGGAAGCTAACGGTGCGACGGCACCTTCCACAGGACGCTTTTTCGCGCTCCCGCCATATCATCAGTGGTTCGCCGGAGCGGAAAAACACGTCCACCGTTAAAGATTTTTTTCTCTCAGCCGTTGTTTTTGTAGTAAAAATGTACCGTTTCTTTCCCCGTTTGGAGCATGGAAAATGGAGAAGGTGCTTTTTAATATGCGTAGCAAGTTCAAATGTAGCCGTCCTAGCTAGGCACTTTATCATGTGAGATCGGAAATCAACTTTAAAATGCATTAGACTCAGTTATCAATTGGGGGGGGGAGGACATAATTGCATGGTTTTCATTGTTTAATGAAGATGCTTTGAAGATTTTTGACGACGTTTCTAATTGCTCTTGAACCCCTGCAGAAAAGCGTTACTGAATTATTCTTAGTTTTGTTTATGTACTATGTGCTGCAGGAAGCATCGAAAGGGAACCTTAATTTTTCATTTTGCTTAAGGTGGTACCAGCTGGTAGGGCAATTATATAAGGACCCGAAACTAGTCAGACCCGGAAGAATATATTTAACGGAATTTAACCAAAATAAATTGAAAGTGATTGTGATTGCCTTAATTATTTCCTAAACACATATATTTATCTTATGAACCTTTTTACAGTTTTATAGTTGTGAAATATTTTTTCTTTGTTCAAGTCGCAAATATTGAATTTCTGATAGAGACCAGATAGTTTAGGTTCATAGAGACCGGACTTTCTTCCTTAGACAATGTCAGCTGGTTTCAAAATCCATCACGGAAAAGGTGCGACATAACAAGCATGTTGTTTTCTTCTCCTTTTTTTTTTCGAGTGGAATAAGAAATGAGGAAGACTTGCAAGATTACTTGTGCGTAGTAAATCCTAATCCAATATAATCCCGAGCTTTGGACCTTAGTTTTTAACTGCAAAAAAAAAAAAAAAAAAAAACACGCTGCGCAGAAAGAGCAATCGCTACTATAAACTGATTTTTACATGTGCAGATTATTTACGAGCTAAACTTAAATACAGTTGAATCCCGCTACAACGAGATTTGTCTTACGCGAAATGACCATAACGCGATTTTTCACCAGTATATTATTTTCGATCTAAAGCGAAGTCCTCGCCCGTAGCACGAAAATGTTCAGAAAGGAATCGCAATGTGAAAGTATCGGCTTTGTTATTGGCTACTAAAAATATTTTTTTCATGAATGGAGCTTCATCCTTTTAGTATCACTGGCAGCGGAAGTTCCCATACCGTACTAGTCTGAACATAGTATTTTTTCTGTATACATATAATTACACGGTATTTACCATATTATTTTCACTCTAATGCGAAAGTTGATGGAATATAATAACATCAAAAAGCACTGTTCCGTCGAAAATTTGTGAAGACAGAAAGAAAAAGAGAAATTTTCAGACAATTAAAGAAAAGCTAAAGGTTCTCGATGTACTTGA
This sequence comes from Uloborus diversus, assembly GCF_026930045.1. Taxonomy (NCBI): domain Eukaryota; kingdom Metazoa; phylum Arthropoda; class Arachnida; order Araneae; family Uloboridae; genus Uloborus; species Uloborus diversus. The sequence continues at coordinate 210,021,920 of NC_072731.1, read as the reverse complement.
ATAACTAAAATATGCGTCTACAATTAGGTGTGAGTGAATCTTTCGTATGTACCAATATGTTCCTCCAACTGTATTTGAAAATATATTGGAATAACGATTTGATCACGCAGCATTCAAACCGTCAACATCTTCATTTTTTAAAGTTACAAACATCATTACTGGATCTACTGTACAGTATTATTATATAGTACATCATTTTATTATTACTACATACTGTACGTACTGTACTGATTTATTTTATGTCTCTCTTTCCTGTTGATCACCAATTTTGTGAATCATAACAATATTTTCTGTTGATTAAAACAGCTTTTTATAAAAATACACAAACGGTAATGTATAGTTAAGGAATGGTTTAAAACAGTTTGAGGTGGTGTTAACATGTGTCTAAAATAAGAAGGTATGTTTACAAAAAAAAAAAAAAAAAAGGCATACCCTTTTCCACAACGCGAAATTTCGACTTACGCGTCTGGTCTTGGAACGCATTCCTCGCGTAAGTCAGGATTCGACTTACTCTTTTAGCGAGGACGAGTTGTTTTCTTTGCATTGACACTGCATTCGCAAAGAAACAACTTTTACAGAAATCATGATTTTGATTGAAATTTTCATACAAGGGACTTGGTGACACATTTAGCTGCCGATTTAAGGATAACACGCCTGAAATAATAGAAAGAAAGCTGTGGAAGCTTTTTATCCCGAGCTACGAAACTCTCTCTAGACACTTATAGGCTGAATTGAAGAAGGCTGTTTTGTAGTTTTCCTGCAAAATTTGAGCCTTATTGCGTTGTTTTAATTTCTTTTGCTTGAAGGGAACTTGGTCATTATATATTAAAACGAAGTGAATAAAAGAGGGTGATCACATGAGATTGAAAATACAATAGCTCTTGTTTGGATCCGAGATATTTTAATCTAATTTTACATACGACCATTTAGTATTAACTTCATTTTCCATTTTTTTCTTCTTAATTTATAAGGTTTTCATCACATTCAAAGTAGTTTCGTTCTTTCTTTTTCTTTCTTTTTTTTTTTTTTTTTGTGCAACAATGACTTTAAAGAACTATTTATAAAACTGTACTTTTAATGAAGGAAAAAAAAAGTCAAAGTGAAGCTCGAGCTAGATTACTCAGTGTTCTTCAACGAAACAAAATTTATTTTAGTAGAAGTAATTAAATTTTGTAAGTTGTGCAGCGATTTATTTGAGGGAAAAAACACTATTAAAAAAATTAAAGAAGAAGAAAAGAAAAAAAAAGTACTCTTTAATCGAATAATTTAACTTAGTAACCTAACTTACCTTACAATTAGTCGGGTAAAGCTACTACGCATCAACATTGGCACACTGGCATATCAACAGCAATCAGAATTCACGTAGCAAAAAAAGAAAAGCAAAACGTCAATATTCCAACAGTTAAAGAAAATCAATTTGAACGTTAAAAACCCCAGCCTTTCTTCTCTATACAGTAATATGTTGGGCAATTTTTCGCCTTAACCCTCCTCATTTCAAACAAAAAAAAATATAGCAACAAGTTTTACGCTACAAACAGTGTTGCTTTATTGAGATGTCCCTCCCCCCCCCCCCCCCCCGGTTTCGCCGACATAAAGTCCCGCTCCCTTCTTTTTCAGTTTCAACCGTACATTTTTGATACATTTAAGAAGGAAGGAAATTTTAAGTATCGGCGAATCTGGGGATGAACCATTGAAATCAACTCGGACAAGAAAAAAAAAACGTTTCGCTTGTTTTGTGTGCACACTTCATGTGTACGAAACAGAATTCTCTACTAATATATCAACTGAACATAAATACCGCAACATATTTAATGTTAGGCATGACACGACAGTTTGAATTTCATCAATAAGGCATGATTTTCAATCTAACAGTGATCCCCATATAAATAACAGCCAATGATCGAGTAACCCGCGTGTTTCAACAAAAAAAAAAAAAATCGTGCCACGGTATGATAATTTGATAACATGTTTTGGTAATGTTTAACATACAAGCAAAGGCTTTATTGGGACAAGGCTGATCTTGATCCGGTAACTTAGCTGTTTTACTGGTAAGACTTTCATTTTAGGAAAACTAAGAAACCAAAACAATTAACGCTATCTACTGGAGTTTGAGGTTAATTCACTAATGTTAGGGTTAAAATTACAACTATCAAAATATCACCAAACAGGCAACAGCTTCGTTCAAATGTAGAAACAATTTTCAACCGTCATACCATGACGGGTGATTTTCTAGTTATAAAATAAAAGCCATTTATTTTATCAAAGCCTAAACTTGAAAGAAAATTGAACGAGTTGTTTCAAGTTATTTTAAGAAACTTTATCTAGATTTTTATCTTATTTTTTTGAGACAATAAATATTGTGTGAAATAATTTCCTTTTTTATAGAAAATAAGCCATTTTCAAATTCTTGCATTCAAGAAAACCAAGCGGTCCATGGAAAAAAAAAAACCCATTAAAAAGTATTGCACTTATCAAAAAATTAAGAAACGCTGGCTTAACGAAACGCAAACAAACTTCAACTTTCAGATTTATCTCACCTGATGAATGTTACAAGACAACTCAGGGCCTACTTTATTATTACCTTTTCATCCCCGGTAACCGGGTGTACAAACGGAAGAAAAAAAAAACCCGGCATCACATAGACATAAACGATTTTATCTGTGATTCATTCGGGCTGCGAGATTGATTAGCATATGAAGACTAAGATTTGTCTTCGGTGCAAGAAGTAAATTAGCATTTTTCAATCGACGGCGATGAATGATGGATTCGGAATTAAAATTGGAATCGTTTGCGCTCGAGGGGAGCACCAAACGGAATGCAAGCGACGACCCCGAAACTTTTGGATATCGGACCGATATTTTATCTCTGGGTTGATTATTTTTTGGGTTTGCTGAGTGGCTATGCATACGGCGTGCGAAATGATCTTCAAAACTGAACCGGACTTGTATTTGCGATGCCGCGACGAACCAAGGTTGAGAGAACCGTAATCTGAGAGGAATCACTTACCGCCATTTTAATTTCGATTCTGTTACAAAGAAGATTGACAGGTTCGAATTGTCGTATAAATGTTTAATTTCTACACCACATTTTGAACTGCTTTATGGATTAATATTTGTGTAAACTGTTCATTGATCAAGCAATCTGAAGGGAAAAAATATCAGTACTAAAATTAATACATGGAAAAGTTGGTAATTAAATCAAATACATATGAGCTCGAAGTGGCAGACAGAATTTATTCTAGTCGCTACTTTTTAGTCATAATACTGATTTCTTGTAATAGTAAAGGCTTCTAATCATATTACTGTCTTGTAGTCATAGGTCATCGTACTAGTTTCTAATCTTAGTATTGATTTTTATCACTTCTGATTGATTGATCGTCCATCTAGCATTAAAAGTATAAAATTTAAGAGGTGTTGATTTTATTTTTCGGTTGAATAAATCTTTTGATTTGCATTGGGGACGTTCTTGCATTAATCCTGCAGATCCCTTAAACTGATTTTATTCGGCTATTCTTTTTTAGACTCATTTGTTAAATTCATCGAGTACCGCAGTGCCATGTTGTGTTGTATGACCGCAAAAAGTAAACTTTAGTCATTTGCTTATTTTGGCATTCGTCTGTGAGGAGAACCAAAATAATGAGATGCTTTTAAGTCTCACATGTCTTCTATTCCAATAAGAATAACCATTTCAGTAGCAAAATCTAAGGGATTTTATAAATATGTAAAAGTAAAATGTTTGAGTTTGTAAATGAATCGTGTGTTGAACGAGTACTTTTATGTTTGCGAATTTTTTTCCTCTCCACGACTAATTACGAAAATTAAAGTCATAAGTTCTAGAATTTAGTAATTGTTGAAGAAGCGTTGTTTATTTCTACTGAATATGAGCTGCATGTTTTTTCCGTCTTACTGGAATCAGAGGTAACTCGAATTCTTTAATCAACGAAAATTATTTTTCCATTTGTGCTAGGCGGAAAACTAAAAACAAGGATGTCAATAAGAGTATTAGCTCAAGTTTTTTTGTAAAATTATTTCAGAAAAGTTTGACCTTTGCACTCAAAGGTTCAACACCACACACTGTGCAAATGCCTGGTACATCGGTTGGTAATCAAAAATAAATAAATAAATAAATAAATAAAGATAACAAATCCTTGAATTCTTCAACAACCAATGAAGTTTTTCTTGTAAACAACGTACTATTTTCTCTAAGAATTCATTTGTAGTTCATTTGTTTGAAAATAAATAATTTTATCTATTGAAAATTTTAAAAAAATTAAAAAATTTTTACTGTTGTGCTTAAATGCGTTCGTATGCATATCAAAAACCTCGAAAAATTCTTCGAAATGTATTTACAATCACAATTAAAAGGAATAGAAATCTACATTATTTTTCGTACTTTGTTTTAATTCGTGGAACGCAGCTGAAGTTTTTTAATCAGTATGATCAGAGTAAAATCTTTCATTCAATAAATACTCCACTACAAGTGAGGAAGGTAAAGAAAATTATCCCAAGCTTACATGATATAATATGCAAAATTGTCTACACTCTTCTTGCAAAACGCATATCCTTGTTAAATACTTCCAATTATTTAATCCGATTGAATGTTAACATTCACTCTGGTCCTGTCAAACATGAAGATACAAAGTCACTCTCTAATGTTCCGCTGAATTCACTTCAACAATGCAGTGTCGAGCATCCCCAACCGTGTCGATCTCCTGACCCATTACTGTCCTTAATTTTATTTTCATTTCCTTCTGAAGGTAACACTCTGCGTTTTCTGGATTTACCACAAATATCAGTTTCAGTAACAAGCTTTGCCAATGTCTCAAAAACAAGCAAATGGGGTTTCTTGTTCAAGGTCCGTCGATAATTTTTTAAACAAAATTGCAAAACTGTAATCACGACCCCACTTTTCCCCACACGCAACTCTCCAGAAATTATCTTCGCCCACCTGCCCATTGTCTTCCTACAAAATTCCCGATTTTACATCCGTAACACTCTTTATAGAGGACTTCTCTCGTTTTCGGATGCGCTCCGATCCTTTCGAGTACAGTGCGACCGCCACCGCCATTTTGGTTTTTTTTTCCCCCAGGTACACAATTGAAGAGTTTATAGTTCTAAAACAGTGAACTTGGAAAATGAATGACCTGGAATACTGTAGATATTCAATTCGATAAATTAAAAAAAAAAAGAAAAAATTTAATAGATGTCCGGAGGAAAATCACAGTACATAAGGGGAAATCTGTCTCTTTTTACTTTATGATTTTATTTTAGATAAAAAGCACCTACATATTTAGACACATATGCATGCGCATTGCACACCCATATACAGATTGATAGATAAATAATGTTGATCAAGTCAAAAAAAAAAGGAAGTAGAAAAAAGAATTAACGCTAATAAAACTGATGTATTCGAGTGAGAACTAGTCACTATAATAATGCGCTGTTTTGAAAATTCACCATTTTCAAATTCAAAATGATCACATCGTGTTCATTTAACTCTTTATTTACCCTTAGAAATTGATAAACTAATGAATTTTTACTACAAAATGTTAAAAAAACAATGAAACTGATCTCCCAATCTTTAATGGTAACTTTTCTGTCAAACTACAATTTCCTAAAGAATATTTAAACATCATGAATTCTCTACAAAATTGTAAAAAACAAGCTCTCCTAGTCCCAATGCCTCTCAATTCTTCAAGGAGCCTGCAAAAAGCATTTACAGTTCAAAGTATGTTTGTTCCGCTCTCAGACTCGGATCTGCGTACCCACCGACCGCGCGGCCCAAGAAATTGAAAAATCTAACGCTAAGATTTATCGACGTTGCAAATATACACTGCTGGCCTCTGGAAAGGGGCCCTACAGATTTTGTTGCAGAAGGGCCCAAAATTTATAGATCCGGGCCTTCTGCTCTGCTTGGTACTTATCAATTAAAATTTCTATCCGAGTCTTGAAATTTTGGATGCATTCGGCACTTTTTTTCCCACACCTGAAAACATTTCACCCTTATTTCTCGAAGGACTTCAGCGACGAATCACAAGGTATCACGGACGGTGTAACGAAACTGCATGGCAGAAAAATGTCCAGAAATGGCGGCCGATGTAGCAGCCCGCGTTTAGAAGGAGTTCTCCAACCTTGTCCGCGAGCGCCTGTTTTGTATTCCGATAGCTCTGCAGGAAAGATGAGATCTCACAATGGGCGCCGCGACATGTTGTCGTAACAGCTGCCGGACACAATACCCGATGGCCAACAATGACGTCCTTGCAAAAAATAATCTGTTATTGTTCATCATTTGTGTTTCTCTTTCCCAGCGAAAAAAAGTGTTCTCTTTTTCCCTGAATGGATCGCTTAAAGCAAATATTTAGTAGAAAAAGAAATATAGGTGACTGCATTTGTGACGGCTGATATTTCCAGTGTCATTTCTGAACTCCTGCTTTTGTCCAACTGAAAACATAATTCGAAAATCAACTTGCAAAAAAGAATCACCTATATATGATTATATTGAAAAAACAGTGTAAATGAAGCACAAATTAACGCAGAAATACAGCAAATAGCTATTTTATGGCTACAATGGAGCCTCTTCATCAGTGCACAAGACTCAAAACACAACCAAGAAGTCGTGGGAGAACTGAACCTCAACTACGTGGACACCGGTATTTATACCAAACAAGTAAACCAATAGGAATACACGGCAGAAGACAACAACCAACCAATCTGCGAACTGCATGTCACCCCCCGTAGCGCACAGCAAGGGGAGAAGACGACCAATCAGAATCCTGGAAACAAAAAGAGTGGGAGAAAACGAACACCCGAAGGTGCAAATTATAAAAACTGCTTCCAAACATCAGGAAAAAATTGAGTGCTGGAAAAATCATTGACTAGAGAATGAGAATTTTTCCAAATATAGTAATCTTCCCAAAAATCGAGGTCATAGACCGAAGAACATTTACAAATGATTTAATCATTTGTGTATGATTAAATCATTTCTTCTTTGTACTTGTCTCCTGTCCTGTTGGTTGACCTGTTTAGTACAGATTCCGGTGTCCACGTGATTAAGGTTCAGTTCTCCCACGACTTCTGGTTGTGTGTTGAGTTTTGTGTAGTGATGAAGAGGCTCCATTGTTAGCCCTGAAATAGCTATTTACTGTATTTCTGTGCTGATTCGTGCTTTATTTACGTTTTTTTTTTTCAATTTAATCATATTTTAGTACAACGCTTATTTGATCTTTTTTTCATTTAATTACATATATAGTTCAACTCAAGAGTTTTTTCATTTGTCTTCCGACTAGTATACTTTAAAACCGATTGAAAACAAGATAACCAGGGCTGCTAAAATCAAATATTGTCAAAACAATTTTCTCTGCGAAACATTGTCTTTTGTTTGCTATTTGGCAAGCAAAACAAGTACATAAAATAGTAGTTGATTTCTGTAGTTTGCCGAGTGCAACGAAAGTTAATGCCGAAGTCATTTCAAGAGAGTAAAAATGAAATGTTTTAGTTTGAACAAGAATAAACGGATTTCTTTCAAACGTACATTTCGCAAAATAATAATAGAAAAAAATCATTACTTTGAAGCAGTGTGCTGCAAATCTGTATTTTTTTCATCAACTTAGATTCATATATGAAGGTTTTTTTTTTTTTTTTGAGGAATGTCCTCAAGTTAACAAGTTAGCAGCAACGTCGCATTGCTTTCTACGATACATTGGCGACAAGTTCGAGACAAATTCACAGATCTTGCCTTTGTCTGCAATATGCTTGTATCAAATTTGGAAGATTTTATTTATAAAAGCACCGGTGCTTTGCTGAACCAGTTCCTTGAGTTGTAATTATTTTTATGTCCTGTCTCCTCCATGCTGAACGCGTCTGATACACATGCTGAATTACCGCCGAAAAGCTGTTATACTAATTGCAAAAATCCACAGTACCTACTTGTTTCTTTGGTCAAGTTGATTTAAAATTGCTACTATAGTGGGGGCTAACTTAACCTGACAGCATTTTGAAGGTTACGCAGATCCTAATCATAGCATTATGATGCTGCGAGGTTAGTTTTGCCACAACTATTGATTTTTTTAAAATATTCATTTCTTTTATCCAAGTCCAAAATTATCCCACGCTGTTACATTTGAGTATCATAAAGTCTTCTCCTTGAGCAGGAGGATACTCATAAACTGTACACGACAGAAAGTTGGTTAGGACGAGTAAATGTTGAAGGAAATTTTAGAAACAAAAAATATCATGACGAAAAAAAAAAAAGATTTATACTTATTGGATGTCAGCTTCTTTTCTGACCTTAATCACATTTTTTAAATTAAAAAAAAAATCACCATGCATCAGTAGGATATTATGGTTCTCCCTAAAAAAGTCTTTCAATAGAAATTTCTTCAGGAATGCGGTGATTCCAATTAGAACCATATTGATTAATGCTTAAAATGCTTCAAAACTGCGTCTACCTAACTTCTGACATTTCAGAGCGAAATTGGTCGTAAAAAATAGTACTTTTCTAAACTACTACTGTTTTACATAATACTATTTTTACATAATAAAAATAGTAGAGTAAGAATTACTTCCTTCAAAAAAGTTGATCTTAAAAACGATAGAATTATTGCACGTCGCATGTGTCGTGCTTTTTGTTCATCGTAGTCCTTCATTCAAAAAACAAAAGTCATTCGAAACTGTAATATAGTGTCGGAGACACATATCAAGTTTGATAAATCGCCAAATGGCCTTGATCGGTGTTGCAGAGAAGGTCTTCCGATACCGCAGTTCAGTATCGAACGGTGCCGATTGAATTCACAGCGACTTCGCGGCTGTTGAAGCGTTCACACTCTCAGAACCATTCATCAACTTCATTCGAGGGTACAAGATTAGAAACTTTATTCTTTTTTTTTAATAATGGTTTGTAATTGACAGTTGAAGATTCCTCCTGAAAAGAAAACAAAAGTAGTGAAAACGAAAGATCCTCGTTCTTCCATCAATTTTGTTTGTTAATATCTTTTGTTGTTTACAAGCTACAGCTGTCTTTGTCAACGTATTTTTTTTTTCTCTTTTTATAAGCTTTTATTATCCTTTTTTGGGTGGGAAATGCCATTTAATCGTTGCAAATGCAAAAGTAACCAACAATAATTATAAATTTAATTTTTAATGAAATTAATAAATTGGTGTTGAGGCTGAACTTTTTAAAAGAATGCAGAGAGTTAAAAAGCGTTTTTAAAAGATTTGTTTCATCATGTGCAGACAGATTTTTTTTTTTTTTTTTTCAAATATCTTTTTTGCTTGTAAGTTACAGCAGTCTTTGCCGAAATATTTTTGCACTTACCGAATTTCTAAGGTGGTCAATCGACTTGAAACTTGCGTCATGGGGAACTCTGTTTTAAAATTTGAAATATATTAGAAACTGATTTTTGTAAACATATGTTGCTTAAGAAGCATCCTAAAGTTGAAATTCGCTTCAAAAATAAAAACGTTTAATTGCAGAAAAATTATTGTTACTACTGCATTCATGTGTTTCGTTGTTACAAGGAACCCTTTTTCAACGCGAAAGAAGTGAGCTTATGGTTGAAAAGACATCCGACAAAAAGCATTCTGTTAGAGTGACATTTACGCTTCAAAAGTGGTTTGAGGCTCAGTTAATGGTGATTTTCCAAGTAAAAATCATCCCCAACAACTGATGCTGACCATGTTGAACAAATGGGAGGCCTGGTTTGGGCTAGTAAGCCATTTAAAAATAAAAAAATATATCCAAAAAATTTAGCGACGGGACTGGCACCAGTCACTGCGTAATTCATTCCGCGACTGATGATTGAATATCCCAAGGAGCATCGTGTCAGAACGGTGGTCGAATTCTAAGTACAAAATTGTGCTATTTTTCTCGCTGAATTAGCTCACGTTCTTCCCCACCTTTTACTTACCAGTCTTGACTTGAATAGCATTGTCCTGAAGTGTTCAACAGACAAGAGAGTACTTAAAAAGAGATCGTTTAAACTGTTATTCACAACATTTTCTTTTAGATCAGTTCTGTGGGACGTTTTGAAGACTTTGCAGAGAATTCAACTACTTAAACTGCACTCATCCCAAATTGTGAATGTTTCCAATTGTTATTCATACGTTCATAGCTCTTTATTTGTTCAGTTAATAACCAACAGTTTATTTTAAGATTTATTAAATTTTGTTGAATGTTAATTATATTATTTGTTGGGCACTTTATTTTCATATCTTTGCGATTTTTCGGGCATTATGAACTATTTCTTTATTTATTGCTTTGCAAAAATTCGGTTAGTGTCAAGCACAGATAATGCACTGTGCTCCGCAGTGTGGTGCTGTTTGAATGCACATTCATCCGCCTGACTTTTACATTTTGCAGTACCTCATTAAAACGTATTTCACACTTTACTTGCAGTGATTCCTTCATTTGTTTTCATTTTAAAAAGTCTTTAGTCAATACAATCTAACTTATTTACTCTTTGAAAGATTCAATGAAAACTCCCCCCCCCCTCCAAGAACTAAAGCAAGAAACCGCATGCTCAAGGGAGAGTTTAGCATGCAACATAGCTTTCTTATTGCGTGCAAAATTCCTGTTAAACGTCCTAAAGAAATGTTGTTGACCTGACCATAGTCAACACTACGGACAGATTGGGTACCTTTGTCTCGGATGGTTGGACTTTATTACTACCCACAGTTTTGACCTAAGCACCCATTGGGAGGCTTTTAGGGATAGCACCCGCACGAATCTTTATACACCTGGAGGACTATGTAACCATGGCAGATTTTCTGTGCACCGGCCGTCGTTTGCACAGACGACGGTTTTGGTCGGGTCGAGGTAAAAACTCGCAAACCTCTGACCGCGATCCCAGCTCTGTCTATCGAAATCCCAAACGAAATACAGATACAAAAGTAGCGGTCAGCAACAGTGTCCGGTCTCAGCTAGGCTAATCCTAGTCAACCGTGGTCTTTAAACGTATTGTGGTTAACGTGTGCAACTGCCACACAGCTGGACTTATGTTCGAATCGCGGCCAAATCAATTTCTACTGTCCTAGCTAATCTTTTAGTCCCCAGCTTGTTAGTTTCTTCTAGAAAGCTGTTCTAAGTGCCTACAACCCTACTAAAATAGTAATTTTTACTGGCTATCAGATTAGTCTGAGATTTGACTAGCTTAATACAATTACTGAATTCTGTAATGTTTGATTCTCCTTTGCTTGAGATTAACATGTAATTTCGCAACTTCTACTGTGAAATTTTTGGGCAGTTAGTATAATTTGGATTGTGTAATATCTAAAAGCATACTTTGAGTGAAGGAAAGACATTGACTGTGTTTTTCGCGGAATGAGTTTCATTAGGAGATAGTTACAACACAGAATAAGAATAAAACTAACTTTCTCTTTCTCATGTTAGTAGTAGACATTAGATGGTAGGAATAATTTTTTAGTACATACATTAGATATACCGATTTTAGCAAGCGCTCTATTTTAATGAGCAAATATAGTGCTTTATACTTGACATAAACGTGTTCGACTGTGTATGCGTAAGAAGTTACAAAAAAAGTCTGTACCTATCGGTGTATCTACAATGGACCGCAAACACCCGTAAACTTCGACAAGCAGCATAAAGCAGTCGACGCAAACATAAACGGCACGCTGGCGTCTGTTTGAAATTCTCACGAAGAAGTCATTTATACGACGAGCAAACAATCGTATCTTAATAAAGCAATCCCGTTGCCCGACATAGCACTCGCGGGGGGAGGATCGAGACAAAAAAGAACACGATTCGGCGTCTGTTTGCCTCTGCAACAGGTGGCACCTGAGCCCGAAAAGCTTTTGTTTCGGGCGAGCTTCCGTGCGCTCCAACTGTTTTTGCGGTGAAAGAGCCAGCTGATTCGACGGACGTTTATTATTATTCATTCACAAATAACTTTCACTGACGGCTGAAACCTGTGCCAGACACGTATCCCAAACTTAGTTGTGGGGTGGGGTTCACCTATATGTTATATATCAGGGTGTGCAGAGAGTAAGTCCCTATTTTAAATAGTGAATACCTTCCTGAATAATAATTAACCTAGTTTAGTGAAATAAGTTTAATCATGCAATGTGGTATCGAGTACACTTACTACGCATTGGAACTTAAAACTCCTCATATGCAACAGTATTTAATACGATGTTTTTACCTCCAGAGGCAGTAGCGTAGAAAGGAATTTATTTCAGGAGGGTCTAAGAGAAATATTATTATTTCTTTTACAAGTTTTTGTTTAAAATATTAAAGTCTGCAACCCTAAAACTGTAGTTTCTATTTCAAGTGGGGCCCAAGTCATTTCGGTTCTCCCTTTAAACGCGACCTTGATCCGGAGTATAGCTAGGTATAGCTATGATTGTGTCGTGCTAGTGCTGCTGCGGTACATGTGTTAGGATACTGCGCATATAATCATCCAGAGCTACCTTTGCTCGGAAGACCATAAAGAACGGTGACAGCAAATTTATGAACCCAGGATACGTACTTAATATTGCCATAAGTGGTCGGTCCTCTTCTTCCAGGCCAGATGAAAAAGTGGAAACAGTGCTGGATTAACTTCTTGTGGGGGTTAGGCGAAAAACGAGGTTTACAAAACCAAACCAAAAGCTTTGGACGCACTGGAGGAGTTTAATACTGGTGTAGGTAACTCTCAGTGATGTACCACAGAACAGCAGTACGGGCACTACACTACACAATCACCGTATACCACCGAGAGGTTATAAACACTCGAGAAAAATGCAGGAGTTTTAAGTTTTACTGATTAGCATTTCTATCGTTCTATGGTCACTTCATCACATAACTTGTTTGAATGGAGAAAAATTCGCATTAGATGGTGTGCATCATATTTGTTGTAACACATTTTTTGAGATTTACGAGCTATATTAATTAGGTTAGTGTACAATAAGTATTTTTTTTAAACTGGTCCATTGTTAATAATTTACTTAGAAGGAAAACGTGTTTTAATTTGAAAATAATTATAGATTATTTTAGACACCTAAGCTTTTCCTTCCACCATCAATAAAAGCTCCATGTGCGCCTTACTGTTTCTTTTGATAGTGTGAACTTATTGGTGAAACAGATTGAGACGCTATAGTTGGGTAAAGCTGCTAAACTCACTGCGTACATAAAAATGGTGTGATCGGGTTGTTTGTATCCCTCACAATGCTGCCAAGTTACTTTGTCCCAACTATAATGTTTGGAGGTCATAATGGCACTTTGGGACAATCACAAAAAATTGGATTTTTTCGATATCTTTTTTGTGTGGTAGCGACTCTTTTATTTTTTTAAACTGTCTTTTAATCGCAGCACACATACGTATGCACACGGCTTATTTTGTGTAAGAGCTTACGGAAGCTCTGCTCAAGTACTTCTCAATTTTACGCGATTATCATATACTAGTCGGAATTCAGGCTGTTTGTGCTTGAAAATAAACTCTGAAGACAACAGGGCTCACGTACTTATTTTGTTCAAAATTAAACCCTGCATATTACATAAACCTATGTATAGAGAGAGTATTTTACAAATGTGTGCTTTTTTAACGTTGTTGCACATATTGTCATATAGGTTTTTTAGAGGTTATTTTCTTTTAATCTCTTATGACCGGGGTTATGACCTTGCTGTAGCACCCTTGGATAATGTGGGAACTTTTGGCACCCCTCATCCCGCCGTGCAGCACTCCACGGTGCCGCAGCACCGACTCTGGGAAACCCTGCGCATGAGTTTCTTTCCAATACACACACTCACTTATTTTTCTCACATATTTTTTCTTTCCTTTTTCCCCTAATAGACGAATGATTAATCTGCTCGTCACTTTTTAATATCCAATGAATAATCTCTTGTTTGTAAACAGTCTAAAGCTTTTATTGCTGCATTTTATCCTTCTACTTCGCTCTCTGATCTCCGTAGATCTCACCCTGGCAACAGAAATAACACAACTGAAAGATTGTAGTTTCTAAATTGTGCTGAACATTTTGAACTTACAAAACAATGTAAATCATTCTGAAAGCACTTATTTAGGAAACAGTGCTAAACTATTATGACTAATGCAAATTAATCGGTTAAATATGTGCAATAGAAATTCACGAGAGATTTCTTTGTCGAAGAAATTGATGATTTGTGAATTGCATTTTCATACATAATAGTCGGAGTATTAGTACCACGGCAACCTCAATGGCCGTGGTGAGATAATATTATTATATGAACAGCTGAATTTTAAAATGTTAACTGACTTTTGTACTTGGTTTCAAAAGTACTTCTCAAAATTTCGTTTCAAAGAAAAACTACTTCGTTAAAAGTGTTAAAAAATGTTAAATCAATTTATTTTTATTTATGTCTTCCAGTTGCACCTTGTGAAACTGCGAAACGACGCTTTTTAAAAATTGTATTGTATTCGTACTTCAGTTTTTTCCAAACTTCAGTTCATATAAGCATCAGTCTTTAAACTCAGAAAATCAATTCAAAAATTCAGTTCAAGGAAAGTCAAATTTTCAAATACTTTGGTTTTGCAAAATTGATAAAACCCTGCAACAATTTTTCCGTGGAGCAAGTAAGACCTATTTAAATACATCTGAGACTTAGATTCTGATACATTTGCAGCTCTTTATCTCTCTTGTTACAGAAATACATTTTTCAAAAGTAACGGCTTAAGAACTCGAACAAATGAAGAACGTAAACACATGATATAGGGAAGTTTCTGTTCTACTTGCATTTTTCGCCAATAGATGGCAGGACGTGTTATCGACAAAAAGCATCCTTGACTTTCCTCGAAACGTTCAAAGGGTTAACAGATTTTCATCTTGACTCGTCTTCTATTAAAAAGAAAATTCCTTTTCTTCTTTTTAATGCACACCACTAAATGTGCATTGTAATGCAAAAAGAAAAAGAAAAATCTTGCAATGCAAATTATTAAGAGAAGCTTATTCTTCCATACAAGGAAAAGAATCATTTTTCTATGCTCATGTAATCAGGGGAGGATCCAGTTTCTGGTTTAGGAGGGGGTCGTTATCGGAAAGTGAAGGGTCAAAGTGCAATTAATCCTTACCATTCCCCTGTATGCTCAAATAGCGGATCTGGGTCGATTTGTTTTAAATATGGGCCCCAAAATATAGCTTTAGGCAATACTTTGTCACTTTCGAGGGGGTCATGACCCTATGCCCCCCCCCCCTTTCTGGATCCGCGGTTGCATATAATATAGAAAAATTGAGATTATTGTTTTAAAAATGAAAACGTTTAGCTGAATAAAGGGTTTCAATTTGATGAAATACTTTTCTGTGAGAAACTCGTTAAAATAGACACTATTTTCGTGGATACAATATTCTAATTTGGAGAAGAAGAGCGCTATATTGTATATGTACGCAATTTATGTTTAATTTAAGTATCTCCGCCTCCCCTACTAAAAAAAAGAAAAAAAAAACTTTCATATGGAAAATTAGAAAAAAAAAAAAAAAAATTAGGCAAATGTACCAATGTTGTTTGGGTAAAGCCGATATTCTTTATTATTGCTAAAATTTCAAGAGAAAAGAAAACAGCATGTACTTATACGCTTTCAAAATCTAACTTAATCGTAGTTTTTTAATAGTTCTATGTGGACAATTTAAAGAAAGTTCACGCTTTTGATTATGTATTATCATCGATTATCACCAATAAAAGAAGTTCTTTGCGGGCAGAGATTCAACATAATTTAGTCAAGCTATTACTTAATTATTACTTCACTCCTTTATGGTCATTATGTCTTTTATTAACTGTGTATCTTTAGCAGTAATAATGGGTATTGATAGTGTGATATAGGCGATCTTCAACCCCTTGTTGAAGATCACCTATCTTTCTCTTTTTAAATAAATGAAACGTGCACCCTTCTATACTTGACGGTGAAAGAAAAGGAAATTAAAAATTCGTTACTTTGTAAAAATTAAAAAAAAAAAAAATACCCACAATATGACTCAAATATTTCGTTATTTTATTTAATTTTAACTATTTATATTTACTTATTTGTTTTCTGAAATTGGCGTAACTACGAATAAAAAAGTTTCAGAACTTAGCAACTGTTTTTCTGTAGTTCATGTTCTATAATAAAGTTCCATCATGTCATTCATTTCGAGTAAATTTAAGAGTAAGAATTCTATTAATGTCTTTTGTGTTAGAAACAAGTTTCAATCATCGTTAGCGATAGAGCGCTCGCTCTATCGCTCTGAATTCAATCCTTGATTTTCTTTTTTAAGGAAAAAAAATAGAAGAAAATAAGTTGTTACTAATACCCCTTGGAAGACACCGCCCCATTTGTGTCGCGATTTTTCATTTAAGGTATAAGGGTGCTGCTAATGAGAAAATGGGCAGGATAGGGGATGGGGTTCGACTTTGGCCTCTATCTATAGAAGTTCCATCTTCACGGTTTAGGCTTGGTTCTAAAAAAAAGAGGAAAGTTCTCCAGCAACTCTGCACACACGATAACTGCGAGGGACTGATCTCAGGACTTTCAGATTCAGAGTCATGGATTTAGATGGATATTTCGTAATGTCGGACACCGAACCCGGAATCCTCCTATGAGTCCAGCGTCCTATTAAACTAAAAGTTGGAGCTGGAAAGAGTGACATCATGACGGATAAATCGAAATCAATCAACTGCATCCATGAATGTGGTCATCTGTCAGCACCATTTTCGCTTTCCGGCTGTAATCTATTTCTTACCTTTGAAAAACCAATAACGGTTTTATTTTTTTCTTCTTTTTGAAAAAACATCAACTCTCCTCAGCGCTCGTCTCCTTGTTTATCGTTTTCTTTGAAACTAATTACCGAAATGACTCATCATTTCTTCTCAGCCAAACATTCTGTTCGTAGGAACACATTTCGTCCCGCTCCGATTCCGCCAATAGCCCACATTGATGCTCTTCGACTTCGAAAAGGATCTTTCGTCTCGAAATTTACAAATATTGACCAAGGAAGATAGTGATAAAATTCAATGATTTATAAGATTTAAAGGGATCCAGTTTTACATAAGTGGATGGCTATTTATATATTTAAATAAAAATGGAAAGAATCAAACTTGGCCATGTAATTTAAGCGGGCCGGATCAAAAGGGCCTGCAGTCATGAAAAATTTTAACGTAAGAGAGAAATTACTGTACATCACCCAGGACCTGATTACTGAATAAACCAGCTAAGCCGTGGCCTAGGATCCCCTTTTTAGGGGCCCCAAATCGCTAAAATTGTTTTAGCCAGTGACTGAAATTTTAATATTTGAACCATGGGTGTTAAGGTTTGGAATTGTAAGGGTCCCCAAAAAACTGCTTAGCCTCGGTCCTCCCAATATCTTAATCGGGCCCTGTATACACCGGGATGCAGGGAGGTGTTAACAACAGATGTTTACGGTTATCCCCTTTTGGTTTGTTAATTGTCGATCCTGGTATGTTGATTGTTATGAATTTGGACTAGTTTTCTTCAAACTTTCATTTTGTCCCGTTTGCTTCAAGGCACCGCTATTGGAGAAGTAAGGAATTGGGAGAAGTAGAGATTTCGTTTGAAGTAAATGGGGTTCATGCTTGAAAATAATTCCAACAGGAATCGCTTACGCAGATTCTGAGATTTCAATTAAAATCAGACGAGCAGAGAAACTTACAATTTTCTGCGGAACCAATTTAATCCTTTAGTACTCCCGCTAATTAGCAACGAGTGTTCTCAATCGAATTCGAAAGCGAAATCAAAACTGAACGTTACACAAAACAACATTCTCTGAAAGTGTGATCCTTAGCGTGTAAAAATGGGAAAGAAGGACACTTTCTGGAATTAAAGAGAAAAAGTAAAAGTTATCGTCCAATCTTTTTATAGGTCGTCTGGCCGGCCCTTTAACGGTGCCTCTCGAATAAATTTAGAAAGAAAGGAGAAACGAGGCCGTCGGTGGGAAAGTTCTGGTTTCTGGTTTAAGCCCCGCACAAGAGGGAGTGACTCGAGACCTTTCGGTTATAATTATATTTTATTTATATATTTATTTATTTTTTAATGTCTGCGAGTGAAAACTTGTTTTAAGAAAAGGTGAAATTCTCTGACTTGGCTTTGAATTTTCTAAAGTGGATCGAGTGGAGGGAGGGAACAAGTACGTCCTGATGTTCCATTAGTTTCCCTGGTAGAAACGGAATTGGGCAAGTTCGCAGAAAATTTTTAGCTCATCATTCCTTTTATAGGCATCTCCAACGTGCCCCTTTTTAGTTAGATGAGAATGGAGTGAGGATTATAGCAACACACAATTTTTGATGTCGTCTTTTTCAGCGTCAGTGTAGGTAAATTGTCTTTTTGAATCCCCCAATGAAACAAGTTTTTTAGCATTCATACATTGCTGTAGTATTAATTTTAAGATATTTCATGCAAAACATTAATGTACCTGACATTTTTTTCGTACTTTGCTTTTTAAAACGTCATAAGAGGTGAGTAAAATTCTTCATTTTGATAAGTGTTCCGATTAAGAACAATGTCAATTAAAACGATTGAGATTAAAGAGCAATTTAAATCTTGCTGTAAACATAAAATTGGTTTAATCCAAAGGGAAAAAAATGAAAAAAACAAAAAATATAACGCTTGTACTTTTATTTACATATATGCGTACATACATTGTACACAATGAAATGACGAAATTACTCCTCTAGAGCATAAAGGAAATGATAGTAAGCATGTCGTGGGTAAATTAAACTTCTTATTCCTTAAAGCATAGAGCAAAAGAATGTGTAAGGTAAAACACCAGTAGTGGCCACTTCTTTAGTAGTGGCAACTTCAAGGTTAAAAATGCACTAGTAGTGGCTACAGTGAAGTATAGTTTTAAGCTGTAGGTCTACAATATTAATTGCCCTTCTTGAAAATCAATAAGCGTTTTATAGCCCAACGCTTTCTACATTTTTCCAATTTCTAAAAATACCAGAATTTAAATTTTTTCAAGTTTTATCAATTTTTTCTCAAAACTCAAATTTGATCCAGCAGTGGCTACTCTAAAATCTGAAACTTTCAGTAGTGGCCATCTGACATTCTCAAATCCGAAGTATTTACGTTACTTACTTTAAATTCAAAACACAGATGAATAAAATTGATTCAATATGATAGTTACATTAAGTACCAACAAAAAATCACATTATTATTGTTCATTTCATTCTTCAAAGTACAAAAGTAAACTTGAAGTGGCCACTTCTGAAGCACTGACCAATCCGGTGCAGGCTAAGGGGGGGGGGATGAAGGTGAATCACTGAATAGAGTAGAACATTGCAGATTGTGTGAATAAAATCACGTTTTTTTAATATAAAAACCTGAGATTTTCCCGACCAACATGCGACATCACTAATCTAATTATTTTCCTGGGTTACAGGCCGAGGTTTGTTCTGGATGTTTCTGGCTGACGTTTCACTTGACATGTCTCAGGCGCCTGCAGACCACAAATTAGAAAAAGTCTGTACCAACTTCATCTTCTAAAGAGGATTAAAGTTTAGATGCGTATTGTTCAGACTTCGTTTTAAATTCATTTGTGCTCTGAAAAAACCTGAGATATGTCAGGTAAAAACGTCAGCTGGAAATATTCAGGAATGATTAGAATGAAGATAGTTCCAATTGAAATCACTTTCGAAGTTTCGGGGATTCTAATTACAATAACATAAGGAGAAAGGGAACATACTCATACGATTGAAAAACATGTTCAAACTTTTTTTTTTCCTCCGGGTGTCCGGCTATCGCAAACGGACTCCGGCATAATTGTGGTGTAAGCTCGTGAGGGCGTTCGCTGGTGAGACAAGGAGTTAGATTGTGTCGTGAGGAGCTGAAGAGGGCAAAGCTCCCGAATTAGGTCAATGGCATCGGGAGCGAGAGCCGTGGGCAGGCAGCGAAACTCGATCGGCATACTGATCGAAACAAATCGGAGCACCATTAACCCCATTTCTCTCTCTCCTTCTGTCGGAGAGCCTAAAATCGCGCAAAAATGCAAAACGAGTGGAAATATTAAAACGAATTAATTAAAAAATTAATTAAAAATGCAGAAAGTAATACGTGGGAATGGACTAAAACTGAACAAGATTGAAATGTTTGCTTTTTTGGCGATAAAAATTCTTAAACAGAATTAATTAAAAAACACTAACCGGATTTTTTCAATTGAAACTATTGAAGTATTTCTTTCTAGAAGGTTGACTTTTGCATTGAATGCTTGTTCAAATCGGCCAAGATGAGGGTATTTGAATAGGGTCAGGTGGGGTAAAATGGGTATAAAATAGCCTACTTTTGGATTTTGACTCGAATATTTTTGTCAAAATATTTTGTTTCTATTTTTTTTTTGTTTTATGTATACATTACATATGTTGAGAGTAGAATTAAATGATTTTCACACATAATTTGATACAAATTTATTTTTGAGAAAAATGTTTATGACTATATGTTTTCTATACCCATTTTACCCCATGCAGGTGAAAATGGGTAGCCTGTGGGGTAAAATGGCTATTGAAGTCTAAGAAGTGATAAAAAAGCATACTATTTGTTCAATGCAGTAGGATAATATAGACTTAAGAGTCGGTTAACAAAATTTTACAATTTAATTTAAAAAAAATAGTGCAAGCAGTAAATTTGACAAAATATTAATGAGGTTTCTTTCATGCACGATATCCATACTTGTCATTCTTTAAAAAAAAGTAATGGCATCTATTGTTAAATTGTGGCTCATTTATTTTTTGTATTATTTGATGTTTTTTTAATGAAATCATGTCGTCTACATTAGGAAAAATAAGAAAAATTCCCCATCTCGGATTTTTTAAAAATATTTCATCTTATAATATTTCCCTCAACAGCCATATATTTGCCAATAAATTCTTTCTTGCTTGTTTCTTCTAAGTACAATATTTATATCCAGACACCTGTGGTTAAAATTTGCTTCATAAGCATATTTTTAGCAGTTTCTATTCCAGATACTTCCTCTGAATGGAAACTTTCTTTTACCACTATTTTTTCTATTCATTATTTTTTTCACTTTCAACTCTTAGCCTTTCTGAAACATCTTTGTCAATACTTCCTGTATTTGCCAGAACATACATTTAAGTTGTTTTAAATAACTCATGCAGGTAGTTGTCAAATCTGAAGCTCTTGTTGAAATTGCAGACAATATTGCACTTTTCAAATCTTTATAAGGTGACGAAATCGTGCTTTGTGACGTATAATTTTCGGATTGAACCTAGGATGTGTTCTGAGAATTTAAAGGTACATTAGAGAAATTTGTAGCATCTGATTGCAATCAAATACAAATGTGACGACCAGCAACAGGCTGGGCCCAGCATATTCTGAGGAAATTATTAATTTGTGCGCGAGTGCACAAAAACTCTAAAATAAGTATACCTCTGGCTTCTTATTATTTGTTCTGACAGAGCAAAGTTTATTTCATAAAGTCATGGCATTGCATACTTTTATTTTTCAATCATTTTAAATTAACCACAAATGAATTAATATTCATTTAAAGGAAAATATACTGTTGTTTTTTTAAAACAACTTGCTGGAATGATAAGCCTAACCATATACCCATTTTACCCCATTTTCAAAATATGAGATTAAAAATAGAAAAAAATCTTTTTTTCTTCCCTGTAAGTTGAAGCAGCAACAAAAATGTCCAACTAAAGATATTATGACACAGTAATAAAAATTTCTCAAAAATCAGGAGCTGGAGATAGAAGTTTAAGCAGACAACATGCGGCTTGAATTTATCTACTTCAATTAAAAGTGTTACCTCTCACTAAAAAATAATCTATTGGAAAAATATATTTTGTGAAACAGAATTCAGAACAACCAAGTATAATGTCCCACTCAAAAAAATGCAAATTTAATTTAAAATAATTTGTTTTTAAAACCATCTTTTTTGACTACCCATTTTACCCCACCTGACCCTAACATTCAAACTGACAAACAAATAACCATTGACATTTTAGATACAGATTCTATTATCTATCAGCCTAAAATAATGTTCATAATGAATACTTATATTATAGAATTTCATTTTTTGCTATTTTGAATTCTGAGAGAGACTGGAATTTCGGCTGTCTGAAGCTGGGAAGAAATCCGGAAAGAAAAAAATAATCCAGTTAATTTCAAGCCGTATGAATGGTCTGCAAACCCTGCAAACTGGATAATGGGGTCGTTTCCAAAATTTTAAAAGCATTTTTTTCTGAAAGAACATGCTTAAAAATATAGGATCTGACCATTTTTTAAACAATTTGTTCAAGTTTAATATTTTTAAAAAATTACTTAAATCGGCGCGCTTTCATTGTTTACGTTTCAGTCGTGTGACATCACAAATGATGAAATGCCATTCAGTGTTGTCATTTTCACGGAGAAAAATATTTAATTCGCATCTTTACTCACGTGTATTGGCAACGATATGGTTGATAGCAAACGTAGAGTGCAATATTTAATTCGCTTCTTGATTATCATAACGTGGAAACGCGAAAGAAAGATGCGCCAAATTGCATCATTTCTGACGTCATAAAGACCACGCCTTGTTTTCAAAATCGGACATTTAAAAAAAATTAATTAAAAAATAACTGTTGGGAAAATGAAAGTATTTTCTGGGTTCATGTTATTTTTGTTACTCATTCTATAAATTTCAGTGAATAAAAGTAGTACTTTTGACTGAAGGAAACAACCCCATTGGGAGGAATTTGGTTTTTTGCTGGTGCAAATCAAGAGTAACAAGAGAGTTTGATTCTCTTGCTTCTGATCGTAAGATAGCGTTAGAAATAACACGTTCAGTAACACGTGCAAGAAAACATGAGCTTAGATCAATAGTTTTTTTCAACCTAAAAAATATAACAATTTTTAACGATCTGTATTATTTCTAGGCGTCAGAACTGCATATACATTTTGCGGTAGTAGTTGCAGAGTAAAACCACCAATAAATTGAATATTTCGCAATAGGTTGCGGTTTGAATGTCAAAAAGATAGGCTGCAGTCTACGTTTTCTCCGAAGTGAGTGCAGTGACGAAATACCAAGCACTTAATAGGATCTTTAATAAAGGAACAACATTGGTACAATATCTGAGTTTGTTTGAAATTTCTTTTTGCTGCCGGTTTTTACAAGCAATTTTCAGCGCGACTCTGCCACAAACACATTTCCTAAAACAATGGTTCTAAATCATGCATCTTGCTTCGAAATTACCCCAATCGCTTTTTTGTCAACCTGAAAATATTCAAGGCCGAAGTTGCTATCTTCAGATAAACTGCATTGCTCGATGAATCCAGTTAAAATTCCAAAAGCAAGATTGGGAAGAATATTCAGTTTAAACATTAAGCTCTTTTACTGTAATATTTAAAAAGCTGGTTGTAATTTCGTTTTTTTTTCTCCGCCCTCTAACGAGTTTCAAACAATTGAGGCAGTGAGAAGCAAAAGGATGTAAGTACACATTTTCAAGTTTTGAGTAAAACGAGTTTAAAATTTCCGTCATAGGTAGGTTATCATTGAAAAGTTTTTCTAAATCATGCAATATAGCAACATTTACTAGAGTTACTAGTACTATGTCTTACTCCAATACAGAGGAGAGGTTCACCTACCATTTGATCTGGTTATTTCAAAATTTTTAATTTTGGCACTTGCATCCATTCGCTTCTCACTGATTCATTCCACGAGAAAGCAGGCATTTTGCCTCGCTCGTGACGGATATATATTTAATTTCGAAACTTGCAACAAGCAAACTTTTTTCACATAAGAAATCACACGTGTACGTGTGGTTACGTAAGATAAAAATCTTTGTTAGTTAGAATTTTTAAAGATCGCTTTTGACGCAAAATATAAAGTACCACGTGTGAAAAAAAATGTCTGGTTTTCTGTGGAATAGAATTTATTTCTTTTTGAAACTAACACCAAAAAAAAAAAAAAAAGGATGACAAAAAAGTATTGGTTTATTTAATAAATTTGCAACAAGTTCGAATGATATATTGCTAGAATCGAATATTAACTCTAAAGTTGATGTCCAAAAGTGTGTTCCACATGCGACATGTAAGCTTCATTGAAAAGTACCCAAAAAAAAAAAAAAAAGAAATTAGGGAAAAAGTTTTGCTTACTTGATCACATGAGTCAAGTACTTTGACTAGGTCAACAAACTTTCAAGTTCTGGCCCGCCTTAATTTGTGTACATTTGAAATTATAAGGAAAATTTAGTTCAAGTTATCTCACACGTGACAGTGGAATCACCCAGTAACACAGTGACTGAAATGGGAAAGCTTCACAAAATGATCAGTCACATATTAATTTCTGCTGAGACATCACAGTGAAGTCACATGAAACATGTCACAGCATGATTCTTGTGAGAGGACACAATTCTACTGTTTTATGACTGTGACCTTTGTAACCCACACTAGGTGGTGGTGGCGTGATCAGTAAGGCATCGGACTTGTGACCAGAGTGCCACGGGTTTATCCTAGCCGTTCGAAGATCCACCGTCTTCATTAGTGGTGGGGGGAGCGTTAAATATGCTCTAGGTCACAAAATCCTCCAAGTGAAATGATATCTCATGGGGTGCTGGACCAGGGATTGCTCGGCTCCTGATCTGAATCAAAAAATCAGAGCTGTTTTCAGGATCCTATCCAACCGGTTAAACTACAAACAGTCGTAGGTACGAGGGACGGGACCCTGGAGTGAAAAGTGTAACTCGCACTGACGTTCCTGTATCTACCAATTTTCCTCAAAATTTGTATTTTTTTTTCATACAAAATTTTGAACTAGTTTTTACAGGCGAAAAACTAATTACCTTATTTGACGATAAGTGATTTCCTTTTCATAAATTTAGGACGAGCATTGCGACATTGCCGGACTAGGTTTGCCCCCACTATAGTATGTTTAGTAGTTTAGTTGATACAGAATTTTGTGGTTCTAATTCACGCTTCTCGATTCAAAAGCTCTTTCCTCAACTCAATTTTCTTTTTTTCCTTATCTTTCAGCCTTTTGTGATTTTCTACAATTTTATTAAATGTATTTTTAATAAACTGTTCTTTAATTCTTTAATTCTATTCGTAATTAGTGATTTTATAACGTAAGTCAATGATTTTATCATTGGACTTGTAATCGCAATTCTAAGTTATAGAGGTCCTTTTTCTTGTTTTTGGATAGGAAAAACATTTTTATCAGATATGATTAAGAGAGTTATTTATACTCGTCAGTTTTTGAACTTCAGAAATTATTACGCGACTCAGAGTGTTGTGAAATGAATTAAATTTAAAAAAAAACAATAACGTTCGAACAACAATGTGATGATTTTCACCGGGCTCATTCCCCTTCCCCCCTCCCATTTATAAATGATCATGCAAGATTCTGGTAGGAATACCCAAACATGCGGAAGTAACGCATTCGTTTCGAGCAGAAACGTTATTTTGACATGAAAATGACAGACTGAAAAGTGAATCACGACTCCGACACCTCTTTCTAAAATTTCACAACTTCTGAAAACCATGTTTCGCTAATAATTTAATTTCCTACCAGTCTCTCTTTTTGATTTCTCCACTTTACACTCGCGATAAATCTCCAACTTTCAATGGTCCCTTCCTTGCCGTTCGTCTAGCTTAATGAAGTTCTTTGTGCTTTTCTATTTACGAACTCTCTACACAATTAAATCTTGGGAGATCACGATCTGAAACCTGCGACCACCCCTTCTGTCCTTGCGCGGTGATTTGCAGTCGCCCGGGGCCCCGCGCCGACCTACTTATCTGAGAAACAGCATAGAAAGCGCTCCTGGTTCCGTGGCCACATCTTGGAATGCCATGAATAGAACATTAAAGCAAATGGAAGGATTACGGATGGACTGGGAAAATATTCGATCCCTAGTCGTGTTATTTTCTTCCTTTTCGTTGCCTCCAGATCCGCCATCAAGAGCTTAATTTCATTCTTGGGAATAAAGCTATGGTGAATAGACTTTGACGAACATTTTATGAATTTCATAGATATTCTCTGAACGAATAGTTATTTTACGATTCACATTGGTCATTTAGGATGGATACATAAAATGGTTCGTTTAATTTACTTAGATAGTGCTTTAACTGGAAAACAAGATGCAAAAGAAGCATGGTAATTTTAAACTATTCATGCAGACGTGGGGTATCAGTGAAAATATGTGTGAGACACCAGTAGATAGAGAAAGAAATTGCTAGAAAAAGAATATAATATCGCATATCTGTTCGACCACCGCGAGATGGGAAGACGAGCATCTGGTTTATAGGCGGAAACGGACGTATCAATTAGCTTGTATTGATGCCAATTTGCAGAATTCGAAGCAAGAGATCCATAGAAATGAACGAAAATCGCCCTCAAAATTCTCTCGCTATTTTTTAGTTTCCCCTCATTCAGATAGAATCATCCTTAATCAGCATCCAACTTTCTATTGAGAACAGTGGTTTTGTTCCCATAGGTTATACTCCATATACACAGTATACTCTCAAATACAGTGAAACCTGAGTAAGTTGACCACTTGCGGTGCACTACTTTAGTGGTCAACTTACAGAGGTTGATTTATATGATAAAAGCTAATACCGTGCCTGAAAAAAGCGGTCAAGTTAGATAGGTGGTCAACTTACAAGGGTGGTCAACTTCACAGGTTTTACTGTATTTTTTAGATATATAGCGTATGCTCTCAAGCTTCAAAAAATTTTATATTATGACATGTTATGTATATGACCGTATACACATATTGTGCGTAATGGATTATTGGGAGATACCCTCAGAAAAATTGATGGGAACATCATTGATTGGGAACGTGGTCGGTCAGTGGTGCAGGTTATCTTGAGGGGGAGGGGGGGGGATCATGGCGCAGACAGTGGCATTGAAATTTTTAGGGGAGGGGTATTTGAGAGGCATCTTTCACTTTTTTAGAGGGATTCTTGCTGTGGGGAGGGGGGGGGGGGACCTTCGCGATATTTAGGAGGGTGCGCCTTTGCTCTTAGGAGGGGGCACCCCGGTTATCCTAATGCTAATCGCTAGCCGCGTGAAGTTTTTGTGAGCAGGTGAGTGCGTTTTGCTAATAAACTATTTGAATTAGGTATGTCAAAACAGAAGCGATCAATTTTCTTTCTTGTTAAAAAGATTCAAAAACGTGCAAACTGTTAAGATATGCATATTATTCTGAAACTAAGATGCAGTTTTGTGAGTAAAATATTCAGAAAATAGATTAGGGTGTTAATTCTTTACGAATATGTTCCATTTCATTAATATATCAATCAAATCAAGTCTTTAGGGCAAGTTTGTGCAAACTCAGTCAGTGCATGATAAGTTAACATTGACCGATATGTATTTTTTAAATAAATTTTATTGGAGAGTGCCAACTTTAATAACACTCCAGTATGCTTTATGAACTACTCCAGAAAGATGAGAACAGACTCTATATGAGCACCCCAACGTGCTACTCCTACTCCCCTGCAAAAAATACTACCGTAGATTATTCTTAGTTCCTGCTTCGCAACGTTTTCGACTCATTACCCATTCGGAATTATATTTAGCACTTTCATAATGAAAGTGGTCTCCATTGTCCGGCCCGTGAATGAAGTTTTAGAAAGTAATCCAGATGAAGAACACAATGCATCGGGTTCTTTCTTTGATACCTTTGTGCGCCTTATCTGCAGAACACTGCAGACAGATAAAATGGACAATAGCTGCGGTTGTGTCCGCACAGAAATAGAAGACAAACAATGCTCTAGCGAAGGTACATTAACGGGCCAATAACAATACGTAAATGAGCCGTTTAGAAGCTACATTCATCGAAAAAAATAGCGGTAGAAATCTTGATTCTTTAAACCAGAGCCCGACTTATAGTAAGCAACAGGGTCATTCATAATTTCTGGGCCCCTTTCAATATTTTCTAAGCCTTCCAAAACCAATTTTACATTTTTGAATGCAAATGTTATGATAATGCATCATCATGAAAACCTGTACCCGCGGATTCTTTCTTTTTCTGTTTATTTTCCTGTGCTGCTAAATTAAAGAGAACGAAACTTATATCATTGGAACTATTTGAAATTTGAACTGTGCTATAGATCAGCACATAAAGAAAAAAAGGATTTATCTATTTATTTACTTTTGAAAGTTTAGTTTCAAGCGAAATTTTTACAGAAAATTTCTATTTTGGGAATAAATAAAAAAAAAAATACGCATTCGGCCATTTTGGCCCACATTCTCTTTTTCAAATTCTCTTTTTTTAATTAATCGAAAAGTAATGTTTGAGTTGCCTTTTAATTGTAAGATCCTAATTTGTTGTAACTCTACTTTTGTTTAAGAGTAAACTGGAAATATATTTTTTTGCTACGTCTCCAAGAAGAACACTATTGGGGCGAATTGAAAGCAAAAATATAGAGAGACAATTCACTCTATTGACCGGAATTCGACCACAAGCAATTCTGTGAAATGAAAGTCGTCGTATTATTAACTGATCAAAGCCTTTTGCATCTTAAAACCTAAATTCGGGGCACTACTCCCGTCATCTATTATAGTTCTGTAATATAAGTAATGAAATCCTATTCTGTATAGCGAGACATTTTAAAACTAGCATTTTATGAAAATTCGGATTGCTTGCGCTTGAGCCTATGTATACTCAAATCTTGGAATTGAAGGTCTCCTTGCAAACAGTTGTTTCTTCTTACTTTCACAGCAATACGTGCAGTAATTTGGCGACAAAATAAAATATTTTACTAATTTGAAACCATTTCAAAGTCAGCAAAAAAGGAAGGGAAGACCTACAAACTCATGTATTATGTTATTAGTGATTTGCGTTTGTCAAGAAAATTTGGCTCGTAGGTCTTCCATGGACAAATGTCTATGGCATTTCCGTGCCAATGAAAAGAAAATGAGAAAAACTCCCACTATGCACCAGAATCAGCGCTAAAATGTGTGTCGGAATAACCAATTCATCTCTGCGTCCAAAGCGCACGGGTCTGGGTCAAATTTTTGGTATTTCTCTATGCCATTACCTTCAAACAATGACTTTGTGCCAATCACTTAAGTGTAACATACAAGTCACACCACATACGATTCTCTTCAGTTCGACTGGTAAAGTATCAGGCTGCATCGGGCTCTAACAGTGACTGCATAGCAAGGAAACCAGAAACAGATTAAGATAAATAAATACCTTTGTGCTGAACAGTAATGTAAGACAAACAACGTTAGAAAAAGCACAAATTTGCAAATTACAGCAGACACGTGTTTCGGCTACAATTGACTCATATTGCCATTAGACATCATAGCCGTTAAATACAACCATATAAAAACATCTTGAGTCCAGAATCTGATTTCATGGAAAAATCATGGATACGCGTGTCTATAGATGTAGATGTTATACGCTGATACTGTGATGTATTATTAATCTGAATGCATAGTCTAATTTGCATGGAAGTTCTGCTCATGAGACTTTTTTTAATTTTATGTGAATTTTTACACATGAGGCGAAATTCAGACTTTTTACGAAAATAAATTCTGAAGTAATTCTGTCAGAAAATTTCGAAACTTCACAGTTTAGTTTCGGGCACCGTTCCAGGATTTCACAGGTTTTCATCAATTTCCTTTGAAAAATCTTTGTAAAAAAGTTTACAGAATTTCTACAAGTTGCATGAATGCAGATTTCTCACTGTTGTGAAAAATATTTTGAGGCATCAGTTTAAAGATTAACTGAGCGTTTTTATTAAGGGTATCGCCATCAATTCCAATACGGCCCGTTAAGATATACCAAGCTCCCAATGAGAGCGAAATCTAAGTGTCTAGATTTCGTAGCTTAGCAAGAATCGCAGGCAAGTAAGATGCTTGGTTTTTCTAAGTTTTGGCCATGTTTGTAGTAATGATTTGGGAGCTATTCTGGTAATTCAGGGTGCAAACGTTTATTTTATACCCACCTAGTTTTCTTCGGAGGTTTTTGATTTGTTCCAGAGACATGACCGACTTTACTGGGCAAAGTTCTGAATTCTTCGAAAAGATTCGAGGATAATTTTAGGAAAGTAACTGAATGTTAGCGGAAAACGTTATTGTGTTTTGCAAGATATGTTACTGGCAGAAACTGGACACATTAGCTGTCCATTATTTTTTAGAAACGTTTCTGAATCGTTTTTATAGTGTAGGGTTTCTGCACTTTTTCTGTCTCATCTAAATGCAGTAAAATGGCGAGCTTGCTGCTCAGTATCCATCAGTGGCGGATACAAGGGGAGGGTCATGGGGGTCATGACCCCCCCCCCCCCTCTCTAAACCGTCGACACTATTATCCGTCAACACTGTGTTCAAACTGTTCAAACATTTAAACATTTTATGAATAAAATGAAAACGATTTCAGGATTTTTTTTTCAATTCTTTAATTATTTTTAAAAGTAAATATTTTTAACATTACTTCTTTTCATTGCTTATGAAATTAATTGGTAATGTTTATGCTCTACTAAGTGCTTTGTTCTTGGCAGAACTGGCACTTTTTATTGACATCTTAGCGGTGTCAGGAATTTTTCGTTCTTCTGTACCGTAAATTCGTTTAGAGGGGGACATCTTTCAGCGTGACCCCTTAAAACGTAAGTCTGTATCCGCCCCTAGTACACAATGAGGGACTCCGCCCTGCACTACCTTTTCGGTTTCTCAAGGACTGACCGTTAAGCCAGGGCCCCTCTCGTTCTATGGAACAGCTCAAAACCACTTACGACTCTTGGCACTGTGGACCCAGGTAGAGACCTGTGGCACCCATCGCCTACTCACTGTCCCACTCAATTAGCCACTGAACAGATACAGATCTGCTCACACGTAAGAAAAGGGTGGTCGCTTTACACGCGTGGATGCTACACTATCGTAAAACATTCCCCATTTACCCGGGCTTGGGACCGGTGTAGGGACGAGTCTGGCCACTCAAAGCCTTGCTCCCCTAGAGCTGGGTTACCGCCCCTGGTATCCATATGGATTATTGCTGTAGAAGCATCCCTTTCGGGTCGGGGATCATGGATCAACTGTGGAGAAAAACGAGAAAAAGCAACACCTGCTTATCTCGACAAGTTCTCCCTCTCGATAAACCTAACCTTCGGGTTAGATCAGATCTTCTCCAGAGCTGCACCACTCTCACTCGATATCGGTAACGGCGGCCGATGTCCGTTGACAATGGCTCATTAATATCAGAGAAAGAAAGAAACCCTTTTTTTTTCTCTTACTAGTGTGTGCTATAACCGGACTCCACAAGAAACTGGGCCAAACTCTTTGGGGAATAAATAAGTAGCCAGGTATGTTTCGAGCCAAGGCGGAGATGATGCCGAATGACCCAGATGTGCTCGACTCTATTTTTTGTCTCTCCAAGGAGGCATTGACCGTCAGAAGCTACGCTGCTCGACTAAAGCGGTCAGAGCGAGGGGGTTTTCTACGCCTAATTATTTTCATTTCGAATATCGGAGGATTTTTTTTTCACTTCGTGTGTTCCATAGGTGGTTGTTTCGGTGGGCGTGTGTGCCTTCCTTTGAATTTCTTATAATTGGGTCGATAGTTTTTCTCTACCTTTTCATTTGGTGGTTTAGGTGTGTAATTTTAAGTATAAAGTTGCTGGATATGTAATTTTATGCGTTTAAGCCTCACGTAGCGGTGAACGTCTAATGGATATTCTGAGATTCATGTTGTGTGGTTCTCAGAACCACATGAAGAACAAGTGAGATCTAGGTCCTGGTACGTTTTGGGGGCACCTTCCACCGCCATCTCTCATAAGAACAATGTATGATTACTCGAAGAAAAATGAATTGTAGTCTTTTAATTTAAATGCATTCCATAAACAAGAAAGTATGAGAAATAATTAACTCAGTAACTTAGTAAAATCATATATATGCCGAAGAGATGTTTTGACATATGTCTGATGAACACGGTGCGCCACAGATTTCCTTATCAACATTGTAACGGTCATACATGAAATGTAAACCTCTAGTTTTGAATGATCCTTTGACTTTTCCTTGTAGATAACTTCAAATTTTTAAACAGCTATTATAAGCTTTCAATAAAGTCGTAATATATGATTTCTGCTGACGTGAAACTGGCAGCTTGAAATTCATTTTGACGATTCTGGCAAATCTTTAAAATATGTTCTTTGCTATGCATTTTAATTGCACTCAATGTTTATTTCAAGTTCTCGTTCACGTTCAGGTGCGACCTTAGGAAGTATCAGACTTCAGATAATTATTATTCGTTTTATTCAATGTTGGATTTACTTATACGATAAACAAGCTATAACTTAGAGGGCCAACACTTTGTTGGAGGGCCCCAGCTTCCAAAAAATCGTTTGATTCATTTATAAAAAAGGAAAAGTACAAAAGTACTTGAAAAATAAATTTTGAATAAAAAAAACTTGAAATAACAAAGCGTTGGAACTAAGACGAGTTCATTTATGCTTGGGTTGAAAGAGGAGAAATTCTTACAGATGCACAACGTCAATAGTTGTTACCGGCGAAACAAACTGGCTTTCTCCCCCCCCCCCCCGTTTAAACAAATGGCATCACTTAACCCTACTTCCATCGGATGTCATTTTAGCAGAACCAGACTGTAGTCATCCATGTATGGGTTCGATGCCACCCAATACAATTATGCAAGTAGGATGATGATGATTATGATAATAATAAAACAATTATAATAGTAATAATAATAACGATAATATTTGATAATACTTTAATACTTAATAGTACTTAATAATACTTCTTAAACTCGGTGATTTAAAGAGGTTTAATGCATAACAAATCTCATACTAAAAATTTGATTCCAACTGAAACATTGCGTCAAAACTCACAATTTCAAAAAAGCCTTTCGTTTTAAATCATGGTTAGCGAACATTTCTAAAGTCTTCTATCTTTGTATATCGTATCGGTTCTTCAATCGTTGAATTTAAAAACAATGATGACAAATATATTGATATGGAAAAAGGCGTTAAGTGCCTGAACCTGACACAGACAATACTATTGGGTTTTCTAATCGATTTGGTTATGAATTTACTGAAGTTAAAAATAGACTAAAAACGAAAACCGGAATGGGGAAATAATTTCAAACCGGATGACCACGTGCTTCATTTCAAATGGGAATATTCTTTTAACGGCAGAATGGCTCTTATTGTCGGTAAATCGGACTGAATAAATTACTTATTTGTTTACTTATGTAATCTCATGCAAATTTAGGCAGTTGTGGAAAATAGTCTTAAATGCATACAAACCGAAAAAAGAATCTAGGTGAGTCTTGTTTTGGAACTTGAGAACCGATTCAAAGATAAATTTCAGCCTTGTAGTCATGATTAATAACTGTGAACTTTGATTTGCATAAAAACTGTCAATATGCTACTAATGTCAACTAAAAGTTCGTGTTTTCAGTCTTCTTCAGCTGGCCCTCAGGTGAGCAATATAGCCGAATATAAACTCTTAGCTTTGTTAATAAAGGAACAACAACAATTGGATGCAGCCAGTATTCTTTTTCCAAAGCAAAGTTTAATGCGACCAAGTGTCGTCTTTTGACGTAATTTATTCATTTCTGTAGGTAATCGATCATTATTTTAACGATTATTACGTGTGTAATCCATTTCGCGTTCATTTCCTTGAGCTGTTTTTTGATAAAGTTAGTGATCTGTGTTTGCTCTATGAATTTTAAGCATCCTCTTTTTGTGTTTTCATTCTGTTGCTTCATTTAAATTATCAAGATGAAAGAAAAAAATGGC
The DNA here is from genome assembly GCF_026930045.1 of Uloborus diversus. Taxonomy (NCBI): domain Eukaryota; kingdom Metazoa; phylum Arthropoda; class Arachnida; order Araneae; family Uloboridae; genus Uloborus; species Uloborus diversus. The sequence goes on along the minus strand of NC_072731.1, from coordinate 209,988,275 downwards.
ACTTACGCTCAATGAGACAGTTCTCATTAGCTTAGTGCTCTCATTAGCACTTTTAAAGAATTGAAATAAGAACAGGACATAATTTATAATGCATTAGACAGTTTTTCACTGGAAATAAATAAATACGATTGCTATTTTTTTATGCATCAACTCTGCTTATTTTAACCTTTCAAGGACCAAAACCCTTGTGGTATAGTATGGGAATTTTTTCTGCATATAACTATTAAATGATGTTGTAAATAACATGTTGAGCCAATTGGGATAAGGAAACATTAGATAAATGGGAAGAAACTCTATTATTATCCTTGTGGTATTTTTTGAAGCTAAATTGTCGAGGAGTGAAGACTAGGTAAAATATAGAAGATATCCCGAGAGTTCTGTTTGTTTCGAACAATTGTGTAGGCATCATCATCGTTTGAGAATCACTCTGTGAAAAAGGTTGTTTTTTAATGTTTAGCGATCGCACATTTTCGTCTCCAACACCAACGCGTCTACAAATGTGAACTAAAGGATTTCAACTAGTTTTATTTGTCACGTGGAAAATTACCTAAAACATTCATTTATAAATTTTATCTTCCTTGCAATCATTGGCGTGCAGTTTAGATGTTTTCATTTACCCTAACCCTAGAAACACTGTACTTTGGGGCAAGTGCAAACAAGTTTTTCCTTCTTCATATGTTTTGGAAGATTTAATTTTGATTGGAATGATACTTTTGTTTGTGTTTTGCAGAAATTCATCATACAGTAGAACCTCTCAATAAGGGACACTGTTCGAACCAGACACTTTGTCCCTTAAATAGAAGTGTCCCTTCTTCGGAGGCATTTTAGTTTATGCATGCAATGTGTTAACTCAATATAATTTTTTTTTATGAACTTAGACTATTAACGGTTAAGATTAAATACTATACATTTTTCATACACAACTAAATAAAATTCACACTTACATTTTTTAAATTTTTATTATTTATTAATCATAATTGAGTTAAAAATTTGGTAAGTCCAAAATTTTGCAGCATAAAGCAATTATTTTGAAGTAATTCATTGCATGAATTTGCGCCATATCACGTAATTTACAATGCAACGCATTGTGAATTACAATTAGTGTTCACATTTCAATTATAATATAAATTCTAGTCAGTTTGTGCCCTCTCCTTTGGCCTTGAACCTATTTGAATAAATATCTTGATAGGCAAATCGTGCATGTAACTTTCAGCAAGACTTTTACAATATATACTTGTTTCTTTAACATAATCTCTCCTCAATTTTTGGAGGAAAAGTGAAACTTGGATTCCAGTAAATTCATTCTTTCTTATGCACTTGTGCATAATTTTTTGTATTTTTTTTCTCTGTGACTGTCCCTTAAATAGAGTGTCCCTAAATCAGAGGCAAATACATGGAGGTCCCTATTTAAAGGGACTGGGACCAGAAAAAATGTCCCTTAAATAGAGGTGTCCCTTAAAGGAGGTTCTACTGCATAATTTAACTTTTCGTGTGATTTCTTTTAAAAAAATCAGATTGCATTTGTGGGTCTCAGCGGGTCGCTTGCAACGTACAATCTGTGGACAATATGTGGACCTACGGGTCACATATTGTGTACTAATGGTGCAGAACTTCTTAATCCTCTATACTGATTGTGAATAGTGCGGTTATCAACTTACATCAAGAAAGAAATGGCTTGTTTTCATTTACCCCCTAACCTGTGGGGTAAATTAAACATCATTTATTTCGCTAACAAAGTTATAAAGTCAAATTTTTCATACTCAGTTATTCATAGAGAGTGTAGTCTTGTACGCAATGCACAAATTGTATGATTCAATTCAATGAAAAGAAAGGAAAAAATTAAAGTTGAAATATTGAAACTGTTTTCCATTATTTCCCTTTGATCCAACTGAGTCTGTGTTATGTTTTGTGAAAATGAATTCAGTAGATTTTGTGTAAATGGATGGGGCGCTAATGTCAATGTGATCCACAAAAGATGTAAAACTTCAACTATTTTCTAAAATTTCATTCATTTATTATTAAACTCAGAAATGTTTGTATAATTCACGACATTACTTACATATGAGATAGCGAAAAACAAAAGGATGTAAGTGCTAAAGTTTTAAAAAATTAAAATAACTGGTGAAAATGGTAGGTGAACCTCTTCTCTATTTTGGGACAAGAGATGGTACTAGTAGCCTTAGTAGGTGTTGCGATATAGCATTTATAAAAACATTTAAATAAAATTCCATCTAGGACCGAAACTTTAAACGCGTTTTCCTGAAAACGTGAAAATGTCCGCACACATCCCTTTGCTTACCACGGCCTCATACAATCTTCACTTTAAAAGTAATCTTGAATAAAAGTAGAAGCGTGACTTAACGAGTGCAAATGTATTTCATTCGCTATGTCGAATTTCTTTCAAATCGATCTCTAAATACTCCTGGTGCTATAGTGGGCACCAAGTAAAGGATTTACAGCAATTTTTTAAATTTTTTACTTTTTTTTATCATGTTTGTCACCTATTTTAGTTTAGCCTTATTGTGGAAGCATTTGGGGTGATCATTTTTGTGTGATCATTTGGTTTCCGCTGAAACAATAGAGCGAAAAACTTGTCTAATCCCAATATTTCCCTATTGTTAGTATTAAATCCAATAGGGATTTAATACTATCAATAATATAGAGATATTTGAAGAAACGCGATAGTTTCTTCAAATATCTCGAAAACTCATTTCTGCAAATGCTTCATTTACCTTACCAGCCCATGGAAGTATGCGAAGCAAATTGTAAGAATTTCATTGTTTTTCAGGAAGTTTTCTCTTTTATAAGGCACATAGAGTTGGAGGTTGCCTTCGATTTACAAGAGATAGAAAAAAAAAGAAGAAGGGTTTTTCTTTTGTGGTTGATATAATTTACAGAAATTGTATTTTCCAATGCATCATTTAAGTAATACCTTTTATGAGCAAAATGTGTGTGTTTTTAAGTTAATTTGATGCTAATGACTCTACCGTTTCAAAGTGTGTTAGAGTGTATTAAGCGACTGCACTTAATGCTCTCTTTTCCTCCACCTTTTTAATAACATAAACTTTTTACAATTGTTTCAACTTCGTATAAGTTTAAGACCCAAATGTTTGATTGACTAATGTTTAAAACCCAAATAAATATTCTCTTAAAATATTTCTTAATGATTAGTATAAGCATGTAGCAAATGTGAAACATTATTTTTTACATTCATGACACTTTTACAAGTACTACACGAACTAAGAGATTTACCACACGTTTTTTCCATGAAAACCACTAACGAAAAACAAGACAATAAGTAAAGACCTTTTTTTTTCTGATGTCTTAAATATCATGTGGGAATAAGGGAAAAACCTGATGCTTTTCTCGTCCTCAACGCTTCTCGTTCTTCATTAGTATTTTGAAAAATGTTTCGGAAAACAATTCAGACACTTGTGGCTTTCAGCAGTGCTTTGCATTTACATTAGAAACTTCTCGATTCGTTTGTTTTCGATATTGTTTTTCTTTCATTACAAAGTAAGTTTTGTAAAGCATTTTCATTTTATAATATTTCACAAAAATTTAAAAATAAATTCGAAACTTTCCATGAAGTTCAAACAGATATTTGTTTGCATTCAATTATATTTTTAACCTGTCCCCCTTCCCCAAAGAAAAACTAATCCAAAAAAAAAAAAAGATACATATAAACTGAAGTTATTTGTTTTATGTAGATATTATGTCTTCGGCTAAAGCACTTCATATTGCTCAACATTGAATTGTTCTCTTTTCTCAACTCTGTAAAAAAAACGATGAACAATTTTCATCATTGCGTTGGAAAAATAAGGTGAGATTCATTAACTAAATTAAAGATTCTTGGACGGTTAAAATTCCATTTTGAGGGAAAATTCTGTTTTTTTTAATTAAAAATAAAATAAATTTTATTACTGTGTTCTCGGCAGTGAAAGTTTCTGCGGACATGACTCAGGGTGGTGCAAGAAACTCCCCCATCCTCTAGGATGGATCATGCAGGAATGAATCCGATGTTCACCTGACTCATCCGCCCCGTGGAGGGAGGAGGATCATCTCCACCGATTGTTTACGGAGCACCGAAAGTAAACAAACAACGCGTCTCATCGCGAAAGCGAGAAGAAAAAGGGAAAAAACAACCCAATTCGATAACCTCGGTTCAATGACCGATCCCTTGCCGTCACTCTCGCACGCTTGACGGATCGTTGAATCAAACAGGTGGGCCAAGTATCTGCTTGGCATCGGAACGAGGAATCTTTGAAGAAGTGATACGAATCTCGTAAGGAAAAGAAATTAAAACATGTAAACAAATTTGTGAACATGTAAATGTATAAAGAGATCAACAAAAATTGAGGCACTGAGAAGCAAAGGGATGTGAGTCGGTTTTTTAAAGTTTTGAATAAAACACGTTCAAAGTTCAGACCCTAGGTAGGCTTTCATTGAAACGTTTTTCTAAATCATGCTGTACACCAGCACCTACCAGGACTACTAGTACTATCTCTTGCACCAAAACAGAGGAGAGGTATACCTACCATTTGTACTGGTTACCTTCAAATTTTTAATTTTGGCACTTACATCCCTTTTCACTGCCTCAATTGTAAAATATATAGAGCCAGGGAAAATTTGTTGGCACCAGACAAATCACTTTTCTCGTTTTACATTGTAAAAAACGCAAAAAACTACCAGAAAATCCTTTAAAAAACTGGGATTCCATAAATTATAAATTTTTCTGTTCTCTTCTTAACTAACGTTAATGCATTACTTGAGAAGCAGCTGTATCGGTTACTTATTGGTTACTCTAGTAACCGATATAACTTCTAAATGTTTTATAGAACAGCAGTTTCCTAGAGATTTTCTAGTAGCTATGCATTTTTTTTACAGTGTACAGGAAAATAAGCATTTCAAAGACAAATCTCCTCTTTATTTATGCACATTATTAATTCTCATCACCAAATGTGTTTCATTTATCCTCTGATCACTTTTCGTTCATTTTGTATGCGTAGTATTATATAACTTTCTTTCATGTACGCTACAAAATCGTACCGAAATATGTTTAATGATTAGCTTTTCTCGAAAGACAAACTTTATTCAGCAGAAAATTTATAACCACCATTATATTACACTGTAAAAGCACTTATTTTCGCGATTTTTGCGAGCCAGTCATAATCGCGAATATTTAAGAATCGCAAAATATTTTAAATCTACATTAAAATCGACTTTCGTTTCTGTTCACTTAAAATTCGCGAAATCGCCGATTTCTTCATTTTTGCTAAAATTACGGCACGTGAAAAATACAGTATTCAAGAATATGTACATTTTTAAAGAAATTTTCCTAACGTACAATGACGTTGAACGGAGCATACATATTTAATGGGAAATTTATATTTCCAGCAGTTAACAATTTTTGAGATTTGGAGCTTGTAGTGTTCTGCGCTCTTAAGATTTTTCTTCTTGCAAAATAATGACCCGCATTTTATACGTCAAACAATAGTGCAAAGGATAATAAGTTAGTGCATACAACATCATTACATATTTTTGATGTAAGTTGGATGTGAACGAATCAATTTTCTTGTAAGCTATCTTACACTTACTATTTCCGTTTTCTGGCTTTCTCTCTCAAAAAAAGATGTTTTTCTTTTAAGCATGACGTCCGTTTCCAGTACCATTTGGTATCCAATACCACTTTCTCCGTTAAGAAGTTATTTCCCACGACAAGGAAATAAACGAGGAAAAGCTTTTTATTCGGGAAAAAAAACCACCAAAAGAAATGTTTCTTTTTTTGAATGGAAACTGCGGAAAAAATTCGATTTTATCGGAAAAACTTTCTCCACAATCCGCGTGACGGCGAGTTCGCCGAACTTTGGATTGGATAAAGGCGACCGTCGCACGTGTGTGTCTAACAAATCACCTCATTTTCTGTTGCATCACAACACTGTGCACACATTTTGACAACTCTACCTTTCGGCTCCTAATTTGACTAGGCCCTCAAATGACACTGCTTTTCTCCCTTATGTTATTATTTTATTGTATTTATTAATGATTTTCTGTTGTTACGTTGTCTGTTATGATCAGGGGTGGAAGGGGGCGGTCATTGTGACATTCCAAAAATTTCTTTATTAGGTCAATTGTGTCTGACGATTCGGCAAAAATCTGGAGTTCTATTCGGAAACATTATCATAATTCGGTGAAATTTGGAGCTCCATTCGGCAAAATTTGGATTCCCATTCCACAAAACTTGCAATTCTATTTGGCGAATTGAGAACTTCCTCTTAAAAAATAAAGTTCGGGGCCCCTGGTTATAATGTCCAGTTATAGTTCCAAAACATTTGTTAAACATCAGCTTTTGTTTTATTACAAAGCATTTCTTTCAATTTCATTTTTCTCAATTCTTTTTTTAAAAAAATTTATTTTTATTTTTATTTTTTTTTTAATTTCGATTTTTTAAATAAAATTTAACTTTGTCTTTATGAAGCTAATTTTACTAGAGATATATTTATACATATTGCCTGTACTATAAACATATTCATACACACATTTGAAATGATGTCTTTATTAACCATAAAGAACTTTTATTTAGCAACTACTTTGAGGATTGCATTTGACTCTTTTTAAGATGTCGTAATGACTGTCGTCGATTTCGTCATTTTACTGTTGTTCAATGTTGACAGCCAGTATATGTTTCAAAATTGCATTTCAGAGAAGGAAAGTTTAAGTGATTTTACTTGGCGACTGTATAATATGTTATGCACTTGTAATTTACGCGAGAAAATATTTTAGTTTGAAGATTTAGTCAGATTAAGTGATTTCAATTATAAAATCAGTCCCCCCGTGCAAAAAAGATTGAAACTCTTCCATCTACTTTTATCCGACTATAATACTGTATCAGGTAAGACTACAACGCTGGTTTGGTTCAATGTTCTTTTCCTAAATTTTTGCTTCTTGTACTTCCGATTTGGTGCAAATATTTATTTCCAGTTCAAACTTTTCTCTACAAATTAAACCGATGTCGAACTTCATGTGGAAAAGGCATCTACCGCTGCACTTCGGTGGTATACAGATGGCAGCGCGGCTGGCAGTTCGTCATTTTAAATGAGATCGTGTCAGTGGGGGGTTAGCACACCTGTTCGAAACGGCAGCGACTTGACTCGGCGCGATAATGAGCCGCAAACTCAGGATGGAGCTCATTAAAAAGGGAATCAGACGACTCGGATGCACAGAACTGCAGACGGAACATTTTATTGAGGGACTCATTTAATATAATACAGTAGGCCGTCTATCCGAACCATCCGACTTTCGTACTATCCGGCCTACTAAATTTGAGGAATGTTGGAAACTGTCATTTATATAAGTCGTCGTGGATATAGGAGAAAAATTCTCTATATACAAACAGGAATCGTAAAAAGGAAAAGGAATAAGAAAGGAAGAAACAAGATGTGAGAAAAAAAGTAAAATCGTGGTAATTCACTTTTTGAGACCCTGACATTATTAAGTACAATACGATGGTGTTTATCCGACCTCCGTATTATCCGGGCTAAGTAAATTTGGGGAATGTTGGAAGCAGTCGTTTTTGAAACTCGTCGTGAAAAGTAAGGGAAGAAAATTCTCCTTACAAATTGGGAAATATATATATACATATATATACATACATATATATATATATATATATATATATATATATATATATATATATATATATATATATATATATATATATATATATATATATATATGGGGGAAAGAAAAAGAGAGAATGAAACAAACAACCAGAAAGGCGGGGGGGGGGGGGGTCATTGCATTACGGAAAAAGACTAAAAAGACAAAAGCAGGGCTCAGTTTTTTTCGGAACTTTTTTCAAATTATACATTTTTACTCCTTTCAATCAAAACATTCCACATTTGTGCAGCATCTTAAACCATCAGAAATTTGATCATTGTTTCGCATTAATGATTTATCTCAAATGTTTTTTTAATTTAATGAAATGGGGGGGGGAGGGCTGCAGCTCTTTCTTATCCGGATATTTTGTTGTCTGGTCTACCTCTCCGACATACAATACCGCATCCTAAGTGAAATCCTACTACAGCTTCATTTTTTCCCCTTAAAAATCTTTTTGGGAATAAACAAATCATATGCGACTTTTTAATCCCTCCTTTATACATCTATCTCAAGTCATCGTGGAATTTCGCCCCCGTCATCAGGATTTGTTAGTCAACAGGATTTTCCATTTAGTTATCACGTCTTTTTCTTTAACTGTAGGATTTCTGTGACACTCAACAGGGCTTTTTATTCAGTTCATAGGATTATTCCTTAGCCATTGAGATTTTGCTCGTACACGGCCATTTCTTTATTCATTAAAATATCTTTTCTTAGTATTTTCTTTTATTGTAAATATTTATTTCTCAGTCAACAATTTTTTTTTTTTTTTACTGAGGAGGATTAACATTTCGAAATCAATCACCAAGAAATAATCCAAATTTTTTAAAAAAAATTTCTCATTTAATTATTTTATCTCAGTCCTTCGACTTTTTGTGTGCAATGGAATGTTTATATCAACAGTGGGGGGTTTTCTCTAAGTCATTAATGAATGTTTTGGTTAATTATTCATTTTTTAAAAACTTTATTAATGGTTTAAACTTACAAAAATGAGTCTTAAATGTTTGAAAAGAACTGTTTAAAATATTGTTAATCAGAATTATATTTGGGGAAAAAAAGGTAGCTTTCAAATAAATTAATACACTCGAACACAAAGAAATTAGCAGCGATCAGAAGAATGGTTTTAAAAATTGGGAAACAATGTATTAAAAATTAATAAAATTTTTACCGGGTGCACAAAAGAAGAGTCAGTGTCGCACAAAATTACAGAAAAACAACAATTGTTCTTCAAATAGGTAGTTTTACCAGGAATGCCCCTATTCTCTAACTTATACTAAAAATGCAAAACATAAGAGTACGACTACTTCTAATGGAGATGCAGACTTGCTTTCAAAAATTTTGAACAAAGAAACGAAGAATTGAGCTTCAAATAATCCTTACATCTTACACAACGAAAGAAATAGCAAACGACCCCAACTACAATTTTTGGGAGGGGGGAAATTCTAAATTTGCCAAATGATAAAATTCGAGCATGCACACATGGAACATAAGGCATCTTTATTTATTTGTTTATTTTTTTAAATCTTAATTCTGCAATAGAGTATCTAAATTCACCTAATACTAAAATTCTTCGGGAGTCACAGTGATATCTCGTGATCTTCCATAGGGGGGTCAAATCCTTCATGTTCCAGCCACGTGTAGTTAGTTATGCAAATATTTTAAGGTGGAACTGCTTACGCATTTCACTCCAAAGCACATATCCGAAATTTGATGCGATAACCTTTCTTCTTCTCGAGTTACGTTAATTTTACTGTTTCTTTTTATAGTTTTTGAGTACTTTATATTTAAATCATTTAATGACGCCTCTTAATATTCCGGAAACAGCTTTTAAAATGCGAACATCGAACTACGTGAATACGAAAGATACCTCATATCGGCAGCGGAAAAATGATCGCATTCGAAAGTGAACTCTCGAATGAACAAAGGCCTTAAGAAGCGACGAAAACTTGATTCAAAATAGATATTGAACATAGAAGCAAAAACGGGTCACCCTTTCTATCGGAAAGATTCGCTTTCGGTGACACTTTCGCTTCTGAAACAAGTCATCCAGAACCATTCATTAGGAGCACAGGATGGTATTGTTCAGAGAAGCAGCACCCTCACCCTAAATACCCTGGCAACTTTGTTACTTAATAAAGAACTTTCATCGGCTTCGGCTTATCTGATGGAAGATTGAACAGGGCGCTTTGTTAGTGAATTGGTATCGTTTTGTATTGCAACACATTGAAACGGAGATTGGGATTTATTAGAACTGCGAAATCGAAAGCGATGTTTTTTCTTTTTCCCTTGAAAACAGTAAGCGCATCATACCGACGATCGTTTTAGACTTGTGCCTTCTGCTTTCTTGTACCCAAGTGGCGCATAGTACGCATCAGTGGCGTTGCGAAGGAGAGGTTTTGGGATTTAAAAAAAAAACCCTCAAAGGACTTGGTTTCAACATTATTGACAATCCTAATACAGCAGTTTTTGAACATGTAGGTATTGTTTTGGTCAAAAAAAAAAAAAAAAATCTCCAGAAGGTTATTCTGACTGCACTAGTGGTACGCAAAGTACGGTGACGCATAGTAGTGAGATTTTACGCTAAAAATAGGGCGAAATCAACTCCACTCTGAGAGTGCTCTCAAGGTAACCAGCACAAGGTAAGAGAGCTTCTGCTCTCTATTATCATTTTTCACTCTCAATACTATATCGTTTGGGTGGCATGGTGGTAAGGCGTTGACTTCACATGCCTCTGGTCCCGAGTGTCCAAGTGGCCAGTCGGTGAATTTTCAAGTATCAGAAAATAAACAATGCCCGTATCGTATGATTACGTAGCATTCAAAAGATCCATTGGGTACACGTTTAACTTTGAACATCCCCGACAAAATTAAAAAATCCCTAGTGCAGTTTTACATCAAAGAAAGCCCGGTACCACAATCTGAGGAGAAACTGGGTTTAGAAATTCTTTGTGCCAATTGACATCTGAACCTTAACGTTGGCAAATATGAAAGTCTGGTTATTAGATTGCTGAATCGAACTAAATCTGCATAAGACTAAAGCCTCTAAAAATAGCAACCCCATAAGAAGAGAAAATAAAACTGTCGATACTATAACGAATCAAGTAAGTCTCATTTACTACCTGTTGTTGTTGCTAAAAAAGCTTTCATCATACTTCAAAACTTTTAAATGCATTTCATTAGGTGGAAAAGATTATTGCTTTTCATCCTGAGCCAGCAATTAAATCTATTTTATAAACAGTATAATGGTTTGTCTTATATTTCAATCGTATTAAGCAATTTCTCTCTGGATTTATAATAGTTTTTGTGATACAAAAACACTTTGTCCATTTATGAAATAGAGATCAAGTATAGACCTTGAAAAACTATTTTCGCAAAATACGAAATTTATGTTTGTTGTAATGAAAAGTTATATTTTTTAGAACTTTACGGTGTTTCATTATCTTTCTTGAAATTACTCTTGGATTTGTTTTGTTAGAAAGAAAGAACGCTCCCACTTTTAATCAAACAGCATCTTTCGTTCTTATATGTTTTCTTAAATTAATCTTAAGCAATAACCCCGAACACAACTAAAAATTATTTTCTCCAGAAACATGTAATTAAATAGTCCGTTCGTTTCAAAAGAGACATTTTGTTTTTGAGAGAAATCATTGGGCCCAGTTGCATTAACTTTAACGGGGAAAGCGTTTCATTTGGAAGTACCACAGACGAAATGGAGAAATAGTGTGACCTTTCTGAGCAAATTACAAACCCATTGTCTGCAAATGACAATGCAAAAAAAACTTTTGTTACTTCTGCTAACATCCAAAAAAGATCATTGTTTACTCAAAAATCAAAACATAAATTAAATAACTTTCTTCTGAGCCTAATATCCAATTTTCTCTCAGTCTTGTGGGCGTCTATGGCTCATCTTCTTGTAAACAACTCATTAATGCTTTTAAGAGTCTTGTGAAAATCAAATTGAATTGTCTTTAGCAGAATCTTAACTGCACACGGAAACGGTGATCAAGCATCTATTGTCACTGCAACTCCTCTTTCTTTGAAGATTTTCTCCACCCCTCTGAGGAGATCGATAATTACAGTTCCTATCGATGTTGTTTACAAGTCGTTAGTCGTGGGTAAAGAGAGAATTTTGGATCACTCCCTCTATTTTTTAGAAAGTACTAGCGAGATCAAATTTGTTTCAAGAACCAACTTACATCAACAACCAATAACGAACAACATGGTGTTCAGAAGTAAAAATTAGTCTTGGGTGTCCTCAAAGAACTGCATCCTTCTTATAACTGTTTTGGTGGTCCACGCCCTTACCGTCTCCCGAAATTGCTTTCACTTGACTGAACATGAATTGTGTCACACAACTGTAATTTAAACTGCCAGTTTTTGGCTTATTATGTGGGTTTCCTCAGTTTGCAATTTTTGTGACATTATTTTATTAAAACATCATTTATGTTAATGATATTCGTGTAGAATTAAAAAAGGTAGACTCTGTATAAACATTTTATGCAGTTTGGTTACAGTTCTTTTGTAATTTATCGTCTGTTGTGTTGAACACTTTCCTTCGCTTTTTAATATCGTCTGCAATGTATAAATTCTTCCTACTATCTTTTTTTATTAATCGTTTGCACTTTCTATTGCTTTTTTTTTGTGGCAACAGCTAAAGAAATGTTACAGAACAATTTAGTTATTGTGATGGAATGGGGTCGTTTCCAAAATGTTAAAAGTATTTTTTTTTCTGAAAGAGCATGCTTAAAAACATAGGATCTGACCATTTTTTAAATAATTTATTTAAGTTTAATATTTTAAAAAATTATTTAAATCGGTGCGCTTTTATTGTTTACACTTCTGTCGTGTGACATCACAAATGATGAAATGCCATTCAATGTTGCCATTCACAGAAAAAAATATTTGATTCGCATCTTTACACACATGCATTGGTAACGATATGGTTGATAGCAAGCGTAGAGCGCGATTTTAATTCGCTGCTTGATTATCATAGAGTGGAAACGTAGTAGAAAGATGCGGCAAAGTGCATCATTTGTGACGTCATCAAGTTCACGCCTTGTTTGAAAAATCGGAAATTTTAAAAAATTAATTTAAGGAAAAAAAAACTGTTGGGAAAATGAAAGTATTTTCTGGGTTCATGTTATTTTTTTTTTTTTTTTTGCTCATTCTATCCATTTCAATAACTAAAAGTAGTACTTTTGACTGAAAAAAACCACCTCATTTGGAATGTGTGTGTGTGTTTTTTTTTTTTTTGTGGTTTTGTATTTTATGCTGTTTACATGATAATGCAATTAAAAGTCTTATTTTAAAGAAGTACGAATGTGCATTATTTATTGAAGAGCAGAATTATATTTATTCTGGAATTTCCTGAAGTGAATCGGAAGAAAACAGTTTTTAACGAAATTTTAATGTGATTTTCATACACATATACGTCGAAGCTACCTTCTTTACTGCAAGACGTTGAAGATATACAGCCATATAATCATGCACCTTCATTATTTTATACTGATAGAAGTAAAATAAGATTTAACAACGTTTGATCGTACAAAATTTGCCAACTTTTGTGCGATAAAATGTTGTTACATCTTATTTTACTTTTCACGCACAAAATTATTTATTAAATTCTTACTGATGGAGGTAGTTTTGTAATTTCGAGTCTCATGTTTGCAATTTTCATCGCAATTTATTACAAACAATTTTGAATTTTATACGGAGTACAATGTGCTCAAAAGCAATCATTTACCATTCACAACATAATTTACGTGTTACTTATCAAATGCATAAACATTTAAATCTATGAGGTTAACATGTAATTTGAAAAAAGTACGAATAAATACTTTTGGAGGCCATTCTCAATTCCAATCAGCAAATTCCTTGATGATTTTATACACTATCAGTTAAGTATTACCTAAATTACTTTCACTTTCTGTCGAATTTTTAGGCTTTTACTGTGACCGATATTTTTTTGAAGCCCCCTTTCAGTCGGAATTATGAAATACTTAACCAAAAACGTTTTAATTCGCTAGACAGTGTACTGCGGTATAGAGTATCTTATAGACAAAATTTCAAGTTCGCAGGTGAAAAAATGAAAGAGTTATGATGTATCCAATATCCCGGATATAAATTTTTGAAATACTTATTTAAATTTAAATAAAACGATGAAACATCAAACAAACTTCATTGTAAAATGTTCTCCAAACAATATTAAAACATATCATAAGTATTTGAAATGATCAATGAATGATTATATACATTTTAAAAAATCAGACAAAAAACCTAGCCTTTGCGACGAGAACCCATGTTTGGAAAAATGGGTCACTCTCAATCTTCCAGCCCCTATTTGTTGTCAATACCGAAACGGAAAATTCTTGCACAGATAATAATAAGCAGATTGTAAAGAGTCAACTAAAAAACAATTAAGTAATTTTGATCGATTATTAAATGGTTAGCAACTGCTTAAAGCTTCCTGCTCGGGATACCGGACACCAGGTCTGAAGGGCTTAAAAACATTATGTGTGCTATTGTAGTCCTAATTATTTTCAGGAAATTTAGTACAATACATCAATACATGCGCTATTGCAAGTTTAAAAATCTTACACTAGTGGTTTTTTTATACCTCGGATGAATGAAGAAATTTATTGAATTTGTGAAACATAAATTCAGACTCAAAAAAAATTCAGAGGCTCAATGTCCCGGAGGTGAGGAGATGTTTCATTAGCAGCACTATTTGACAATAGATTTTTGTCTGGTTTATTTTATGTTATACTAATAAAAATTTCATAGTTTATTTTGCATTACTCTCACAAGAATTCTAAAGTGTATGAGAACTTACTGGTCACGGTGTAGTTGACGATGCAATTATTTCTTTAGAAAAAAATCAAATAAAACCCTTCGTTCCAAAAAACGCCTACCATCGTGTTCCCCAAATGATATTTTTTGGTCATGTAACCAACTCTTCTCTGACTACAAGTATTTATTCGCCCTTCCTTGTGACATGAACTGCAAAAGGGAAGAAAAAACAAAAAATAACAGAAAAAATTGAATTCGTTTCCAACACATAAAGGGTATTAGGTAAATTAAGGATATTAGTTAAATTCCGGACAAGTTTAGATAAGCTTGTCGAACTGCGAAATATTGTACATATTTTAAAGCTTTTTATTAATTACAGTTATTGCGATGAGTTTGTATTTAGAATGATTGAAGCCGCGATGAACTGACGCGAGATGAATTTGAGTCAAGTGAAATTAATGTGGCGATGAATTGATGCAAAACCATCGATTTGTGTAATTTATAAACTGTTTCCTCTAAAACGAAAAAAAAAGAAGAAAAATTAATGGCACCAATTAAAAATCTTGTAAAATTGCAATAAGAAAAATATTTGTGATACATCTATTAAAGAATAAGTTTGTCCTAAAACCTAAATTAAAAAATACTCCTTCTATGAGTCTTTTTTCACCGTTCAAAACAAAACATGTTTTTGAAATATTGTAAAAGTTGTACAAAATCTCTTCCTTCATACAATTAGATGTTATAGCAAAATCAAACCATCAAGTTTCTTCTAATGGAAAAAGATTTCTATTGCACTGAATTTTCCGTGTTAAGTAGTGTTTGAGTTTATACGGAAACGTCGACATTCGAATTTTGGTGAAGTGAATCTCAACTAGTTTTAAACATTATCCCTTGCTGTATTTCTTGGACATATCATTTGACTTCCATGATGGAGAAAAAAAGGTCACTGCCTTTGAAACTGTATTTTTTTAACTCCATAAGAGAATGGCTTACTTTTTAGTCACTGTCATACAAAAAATGCAAAAAAAAAAAATTAATACAAAATATTGAGAAATGGAATAAGATTCACTTCAATAAAAATTACTGCCGTTGTTGTTATCGAGGCCATACACAACATTAGGATAAGTGTGGCTACATTTCCTGGAGAGGTTTACATTTTAATTACCCCCAGAATTTGGACCTAGGTTCCTCAATGGGTGGTCTAGCATCGCCAGGAACTTTTATAGACTTTACAGGTTCTGCGATTGCGATAGATTTGTCGTGCACCAGCCTCCTTTAGCGTAAACACTGGTTTTTGTCAAGGACAGGCCTTTTTTTTACCTTGTCCAGTGTTCATTTAGACGGCTGAGCTTCACTCGATAGGCAGTTCTTCATGATCATGAAACATAAATTTGAAATGCCGAAGAGAAAAAATAGCAACAAGTGTCGACTTTAAGCGTGCCATTATCAGGTGCGAATGGAGGCTTTTTCTCCCACTCTCAATGGCAACATTTGCTCGCAATTCGCAGAATCATTCTTTGGCTTTGAGCCATTTTTCCATCGGCAGGGAGCAACAAGTTGCTGCTGGCCAGGCGCCAATAAGTCACGCCTTTCCCCGACTCAAAATTAACGAATAGTTTTTCGGACATTTATTTATTGACTGACGAAACAAAATACAACGGATTAAGAAAAAAAAATGTAGCCCCAGAACATTCCTTTCTCCGTCTTAGCCGTTCTAAATAAAAATCATACCAACTCGAGAGACCCGAACGAAATTTTTATTGAGCAGAATATTCTCAATTTGTCAAATGAAATTCCCATTTTACCGAATGAAGAAATATGAGTAAGCACCTATCACACATGCATAACATCTTATGGAAAGAAGCGTTGAGCATCATAAAAAACATTTTCAATAATTTAAAAATATAATATAAGAACATCAATCTTCCAATATTGTTTTCAAATTGGTCGAATCGTCAGCAAAATTTGTCGAATGATGATAATTTTGGGAGGTCAGAGATGTCTCCCGTGACCTGCATACCTCTGTAAAGGGCTTAACGTGCTGTCAGCTCATAAGAGCTCAGCTCGTGCACTTTTTTGTTTGCAACGAATTATTAAAAATTAACTAGTTACTAGCGGAGTTCATCAATATTGGGCTCCGGAGTCCACCAGCATATCAATTCCGAAACTGAACAATAGTTATTTTCTTCCCGCTAATGTGTACTACATGTACTTTCCTCACAAAAATGTTCACACGAGTGTCGTAAATTGGCGAACAACTAATAGCTTGCTTCTATCAGCGGAAGATATCTATTAATTTTTTTTCTCTCAACTAGAACACAGCGACGAGGAGTGCCACTGTTGACCAGGGCCGCCGGGAGACAAGGAGAGCACCTTGCCAGTTTAGTCTCAGTGCCAAACTGAAATGGGGGACCTCAAGGAATGAGCTAATAGTTTCCGACTGGCCTCTCAACGGCCCTGCCAATGACATTTTTCATTAGCCCTCCTCTTGCTGAATTTCAAACGTTACAGTACTGAAAAGGTTTTAAGTGCACCCCAGAATACTGAGCTATTTTTATATTATACAGAGATTTCTGTCCGAGCTCAGTTGCAGTAGTTTTCTTTTCTTTATTTATTTATTTATTTGTTTTTTTCTTTCTTTTCTTTTTTTTTTGCCAGAAATTTGACTATTTGCGTGTGAATGTATGTTTTGCAGGATATTATCGCTCCTGTCCTAATTTTGCTAAAAGTTAAGCCTTGCCTCTATTTCTAGTATTGCGGTTATCCTGAATCTAAAAACACAGTAAAAACAAAACAGTTTCCTAAAATTATTAACTACTACGCTTTGAGGGGAAAAAAATAAGGGTCATTTGTCAAGTTGTTCATACTAAATGAAACGCCAACCTAGACCTTGATTAACGCATGAGCTAGCGGGGAGGCAAACATACTCCCTCAATTTAAAGGCTCTCAAATCCCACATTTTTTGGGAGTTAAAATTCGAGGAGTATACTGTGACCTCATAAAAATTTCCTTATTCAACAAATTTGGCGGACGATTCGACCAATTTGGAAAAATATTGCTCGAGATAGGTTCTTTTCTCTTTTAATTCTTTAAAATGTTGTAAATGATGCATAATATTCCTTCTCATTGGATGTTAAGCATGAATGATATGCGTGCATGCTCGCATTTTATCATTTGGAAAAATTGGAATTTCAATCGCCAAATTGAGAATTAAAGGACACAAAACAAATTGATGTGGAGTGTTTTTCTCTTTTTTCTCACATTGCCATTTTTGTTGAAAGGTTTTGCATCAATCCCATGCTCACAGCTGCGCAATTTGGCTTGTATTTCAGCGCGTCGATAGCATATGCATTCTTAACTTTTCCCCGCCAAAGAAACTTCTTTTAGGCATATGACGTAAAAGAACGTCAAATTTCTGAAGAAGAAGTTTTTTTCCCGTTTACCCATTGCATGAGTTTTTGCTTATTATTATTATTATTCTCTTCAAGCGTTGAATCGATTGCGAATTTCAATCAAACACCAATACACGCTCTATTTTTAACTCCAGAGATTCACTTTTCCTCGCTGTGACGCAACCTTTGATGACACCCTTTCATTGGTTCGAAGTTTGCAGTGCACGATTGACGTAACCGGCTGCAAGTCGCTGGTTTTTCCGAAGTCTGAGATCAGGTTACCACATTTGGCTTTTCGCGACTGTGCCGACGTATTGAAAAGGATTTCTTCAGTAAAAACAGCACTTGCACCTCCTAGGAAGTCAAAAATTATTCTTTATTTTCATCTCTTTGCACTGTATTGTTATACGTTAAAAAATAATTTGAAGAGTAAAGGAAAAAAAAAAGATTATATATATTTTGACCTTGTCGAATGCATTTTTTTAAACTTAAACACGGCTGCCCCCAACAACGATGACGCACCCCTTCAAATCCTACTGAGTAACTTCCAGAATGAAACACCCCTCAACAAGAGAAAACTATCACTTCAACCGCCCCCGCCGCGCCCCCCCCCCCCCCAAAAAAAAAGATTCAGTTTCGAAGTCTGCACTATGGACCCTTTACCAATGGCTTGAACTGCGAGTAAAGCTTATTCCTTTTACCCTCACAATAAATAAATATGGAGAGTCAAAAGTTTGGTAATTCAGATCAGTCCAACAATTACGCATATGAGAATGAGTCATGTTTGATCATGAAGTAGATTTACAGGACGTTTATAAAGTCTCGTACGGATAAAGACAATTTCTTAAAAAGAAAGAAAAAAAAACTTTAAATTTAAACATGATACTTTTTATATTTTAATCCTTATTTCATTCATTTTAACGTTGATACATTTCTATTTGTGCACCTTTTTGAGAAGTTTTGGTAGACGATTTTCAACTTCGCATCTGGTACTAGCACAGCTGGAATTTTTGTAGAAACAGTCCTTATGTGGATATATACTGTGACATTAGAATTGGTTACTGTTGTTAAAAACAAATGTTCTGGGAAGTTGACTCTCAAAACCCCATTTGCAGCGCCCTAGGAAGCTTTTCTTTAGTTGAAGCCATTTTCTGTTTTCGATGTTAGCGCTGCTTGCATGCTTTTAGCTAACATTTTACCAATGGGCGAAAAACTTAGAGATTATGAAGAAAATAAAAATAATAATAGTGCATAATTCTTAAAGTAAATTTTCTTTATCGGTGCAAGACTTTATATTATTTCTTGGAATGCATGAACATTGCTGCACTTGTCCAATGTGGCAATATAAAATGAAGTTATCAAAAAAAAATTTCTGTTGTCGTTAAAAAATAGCCTACCTCTCGTATGAACTCTTTGATAGAAAATTTAAAGAATCAATAAGGGAAAATACCAATCAAAATAATTGGAGAAACTACCAAAGAGAACAGGGCTTAAGTGAGAGTGGAATGATTGCATAAGGGTTCGGTGCTTCAGGGAGCCAAGATTAATTTAGTAGCAAAAAACATTTGCTGAATTTTGATCAAAGTAGATTGAAAAATAGATTTTGATTCTGTTAATTACATCCTAAATACGTTTAGACACTTATAAATATTCTTATATATGCATTGATGCAAAAGATATTTTTTTTGCTATAGTCGCAAAAATGATAAATTTCGGATAAAAATCGGCAGTGTAGTCCTGGAATTTTCATCTTCGATCCTGAAAGATAAGATAACGGATAAAACAGTCTACCCTTCAAATGAATAGTTTCAATAGAAGAATTAGAGATAAGAAAAAAAAATTAAAATAAATTAATTAGTAAGTAAATTGATGAAAGGTAGGAAATAATCAGCAATAATTGTCTCCTCTGGTTTGAAAAGTTTTAATAAAAAATTCATTGATGAAGCAATTAAACAATAAGATAGAAAAAGTAGTAAAATCGAAAAGGAATTTAAAAGCATGAAAGGGAAGTCAAAAGAAAGCAAAGAAAGAAGGAAAATTCACCGAAAAGATGGGGGGGGGGGGAGAAATCAGTAAAATATTCAGTACTTTTAAACATATAATTAAAAAGTCAGAAAGAAAACAGAAGAAAAAAAAGCACAGAGAAAGTAGGGAAAAAAAGTAAAGCAAAAATGAAAATGTTACTATCGTGTATACATTTTATTAATTTTAAATCAAAAAGTAATATTCAACATCTAATACTGAAAAAATCAAAGAAATAAAAAATAGAGAAAAGGAAAAAAAGGAAGTGAGGAGAAAGAATTAAAAAAAATCAAAAGAAACACTTTATTATCGTTTAAACATTTTAGTAATGTTCAAACATCAGTTCTGAAGAATCAAAAGAAGAAAAAAAAAATAGTTTATTAATTTTAAACATGTATGTTGGAAAGTCAAAAGGAAAAAAAAAAAAAAATAAGGAAAATATGGAGTAAGGAGAAAAATTAAGATTAAAAAGAGCACGTTTTTTGTCGTTTTTTATTTTACTGATGTTAAATTTCTGTTCTGAAAAAAAAAAGAAGGAAAAATACAGAGAAAACAGGAAAAATAAAAAAAGATGAAAAATGAAAATGCTATTATCGTTTATATAATTTAGTAATTTAAAAAAACTTATTTCTTGAAGGAGAGAGGAGGGGAGGGGGAGGTTTCGTTTATACGCAACTTGAAATTTTTCTGCTGAGCCTGCAGAGGTTTATGGCCTGGAGGTTCGTTTTCGATTTTGTTTCGGATTCACATGATCTCCCAGCGACCTTGTTTCTTCCGCGGCAGAGTCTTCGTCTTCTTTTTGGGGACACTTTCTGAACGCTCTGTTTGCGCCGCTTCCACCAGTGAAATGGATGACTCACGATACAACATATCTTTTCTGGATCACTGGCAGATCAGTGGGACCATCTGGGATCCGCTTTGCCTCCCCAGTTGCGTCTCCAACTATTACATCATCCTGGATCTTCACCATCGAGGTAGAGTAGAATTGGACTGCTTACTCCAGTTGCGCGGGCAAAGAGATTTTTGCCGAGAATGCGATAGGGATTTATATTATTTTTCAAGTTACTCTACTTCAGGTGTGAAGGAGTACGAATATTAGCGAGTATCATGTTATTCTCAGGCTCTTTTAATAAATCATACAAATAATAATAATTAAAAAAAAAGCCTTTTTCTGAACGCCCCTGATTAGAAAGATGCTCTTCTTTCCCCTTGAGGGACTGGATTCCTCAAGCCTTAAGAGGGTGCCAACCTTGACTCCCAAAATGCGCACCGTTTTTAGGGCGCAAAAAAAAAAAAGAAAAAAAAGGTGCCGAACGGGTTTGAGTGCGGAAAAAAAAAAAGGCGCACAGGTTCGACGGAGCGAAAAAAAAAAAAAAAAAAAAAGACGCTCAGGTTCAAGTCTATTGAGAGAGAAAAAAAAATGCGCACCAGTTTCAGAGCGCAAAGGGGAAAAAAAAACATCGAAGGCACACAGGTAAGAGGGACCTGTCTGCCCCTGCTTCTGCGGGTCCGACACTCAGGAGGGGAGCCTCCTCTGACTTTGAGAAATCAATGTTTTTGTATAGATGTGGGAATGGTTTTGGTTGTTATTTGACGTAATATGCAAATAGTACATACCTTTTGCCTGCGGAAAAGTTTGAAATGACGGGTCTGACTCTGACGCCAAATTTTGAACATATTTTACTTTGCAAATGACAGCAAAAGGGGTTGAGGAATGAAAGTTGCAACGAACTTAAATTTTTGGGAGGGAGGATATTCTCAATAACCAAAAGAAGTTCCGAATTTTACTGAAAGACAAAATATGAACATGCAGAATGCAGGTGCACACATATCTACTTATACCTGATGAAAAGAGATTATTTTTTAAAAAATGCAATGTCGCTTCCAAATTCACCGAGTCATCAGATAAAACTTGACAGAATCAGCAAATTTTTTGTCACCATGACCTCTAAAACATTGCCATCAGGCAACCCTGCTACTTTGAGTTAATTCAAATTGTAGAGGAATTGAATTCATTAATCAAAATCGTTGTTTTGCAAAAAAAAAAAAAAAAACAAGATTAACGCATTTGAACTATTGATATTAAAATGATCTCGTCCAGATTTCGCAAAAAAGTAAAGAAACAAAACAAGCAATACAATTTAGTATTTGACCACGCTCATGAAAAAAAAAAAAAAACGCGAACATAAAGGAAAGAATGAAAGCAAAGAAAAGTAGAGAAAACTGAACAATTCCCTCGTTTCCAATTCACGGTCCGATAAGACAGAGACAAATGGACCTGTAGTTCTAAAAACGAGTCCATCACTTGTCGACGATCCATAAATAGCCATCAGGTGTGATGTAAGCGAAGAGGCGATGGGGGGCGCCCCCTTAAAACCCTCTCTTGACCTGCCCCAAATCGAAAAAACCGACAACTCAAACAGAACGAGCTATGCAGGGGCTCTTTCGGGGAGCATCATGAGACGTCATCGACCCTTAGAACACGCAGGCAGTGGAGATTCCGAAAGTGTTGAATCGGATGCATTCGCGTGTTCTGCCATACCTTCTGAAAATATCACTGTGAAGAATTCGAGTTTTTAAAATTGGGAAGCAATAAAAAGTCATAATTTTAAAATTTATCAAAAAGCTTTGCTTTCGGAAGTAGTCGAAATAATTTTAACCCCATTGCAAAGAATTGCTCGTTTTTCTTTCTTTTTTTCCTTCTAATTAGTTATTTTACCTATTTGGAAATTTGCTTTACTTTTCATTTTACTAATTTTCATTTTTATTATATTTCTTTTTATAAATTTTATTCATTCATAATTTTTCCTGTGTATAATTTTATTTTAACTAAGTACTATTCGGAATTACTTTTAGTACGATCATAATAAATTCAAATTCTGCAAATATGAAGTTCTGCAAAATGAAAAGTTCATTATGAAAATGGCGTCAGCGTGATTTTGATGAAATTTTGAAAGAATGCAGTATTTTAAAATTTGTTCAAAAATATTGCTTCTATAAGTCCTCGGAATGATTTATTATTTCGTGGTCAAATTTGTTTCCAAAAGAAAAATAAGCTTTGTTTTACGAAAGGTTTTCATTGTTAAGCTTTATAAATATTCGATTGAAGTTAGATATATTACGAAACATATTGCCGAATTTTACAGTCGTAATATATGTAAGGTAGGTGAGTTAAAAGTGGGCAGTGTTCTTGAGGTAGATCACTTCCAAAAAAGAGAATTAATCTTATTTCTTGCCCTAAAACAGTTGTACTGAAAACATGGCTGAACTTGAGGAGGTTATTTGGTCGTCGCCATTGTAGGCAGTGATTTCACTTTTGATGAGGCATAGATCTAATTTTCAGGTAAAAATATATTTCAATTTACATGTGCTGAAATTCTTAAAACTTTGAGTTAATATACGAAGTCTGAAATCTTATTTCTTTTCCTTCAACCTCTGAAATTGTCCACTTTAATTGCCTTTGAATTTATTAAAGTTACGCCACACAAATGGCGACGCATGTTCTCAAGGTGACCACCTTAAGATAAAAATACGTCAAATAAGGCAGTAAGATATTTTTTGGTGATCAACTATTTTATATTATTTTTTTAACATTACACAGTGTTCCAATATCATTAAAAAAAAAAAAAACTTTCCAGCGCAAGTTCAGCCATAACAGCGTTAAATC
Source organism: Uloborus diversus (assembly GCF_026930045.1). Taxonomy (NCBI): domain Eukaryota; kingdom Metazoa; phylum Arthropoda; class Arachnida; order Araneae; family Uloboridae; genus Uloborus; species Uloborus diversus. The sequence goes on along the minus strand of NC_072731.1, from coordinate 209,964,750 downwards.
AAAAAAAAGTTTTTACTGTACTTATTTTCCTCTCAATTTTCTTGTGATTTTTTCTCTTAATTCAACATTGTATTTCTTTCCTAGAAATAAAAATAAGTTACCTGCTTTTTTTTTTTTTTTCATATTTTGCAAATGCTTTCAACACATTGGCCACCTTTGGCTTAATTTGTTCCGAATAAGGACCACAAGCAACCGAATAATAATAATTTAAAAAAACACATACACACACACGCACTTGATTCGCACTACACATAAGTGTAAAAATTTGACACAAAAAAATTGAGCCAAATGCACGTAACCAAAAAATTATGAGGAATAACCAAAGCTTAACTATGGCTATCTTTGGCTCCCTAACCTCAATGCTTTCAAATGCGCATATGTACGTTTTCACATCGGATCAGTCATAAGTCGCTCTATTGCTACTCTACTGCGGACTTCTTATGAATCAGTAAAGATCTGAGAATATGCACTCAGAGTCTTTCTCTAACAAACTTTGTGCGTGTATTACAATACACGCACAAAGTCATAGTACGGTACAAAAAGTGAGTGCTTGAAATGAAGTTCAAGATTGCGTTTCACGGTTCAAAATTTACAAATTAGAATTAAAGATTATTTTTTCGCTCGTTTTCCCAGCAGTAGGAACAGCACGAGAGCAAAACGTCAGATATCTGAGGTCTTCAACCTTTTAGCAAAAGTAGGCCCTGCATTCGGGGCCACGTTTAGAATTTTGGGGCCTTCGTTGGGGTATTCACGAACAACCCGGTCCTTATGGAGGAGAGGTTGATTCGAGTTTAGGAAGGTAACATTTTGCTGGAAAATAGTTTCTTGGTGCATTTCTTCATTTGGTGCTGAAAATGTCGACAGAATAATTCCAACTATAAGGGGGAAAAATATGACTCCCGTTTCACCTTATTATTTACCAAAATTTAAAGAGCTTAAATGTTTACTCAGCTTTTCGCTCTCTTTTTTTACATGTGTAAAAACAGATGTTTGAGCTGTTGCGAGCAAAAGTGGTTTTCTTTTCTAATAATAAAGCTGAAAATCTGTCTGGATATATGGATCTCTGTCTGAAAGTCTGAATCTCTGTGACGCGCATGGCACCTAGACCGTTCGGAAGATTTTTATCAAGTTTGGCACAAAATTAGTTTTAGCATGGGGGTGTGCACCTCGAAGCAATTTTTTGAAAATTTGATTTGGTTCCTTTTCTATTCCAATTTTACGAACATTTTACTGAGAAAATTATCACAATGTGGTCGAGTAAATTACTAAATTATCATAAGGTGGAATAATAACATGGGCGAACCATTTAACATAGCGAATTGGCGAAAAATTCATCATACATTATTTGTAAACATACAGGCGAACTAAATGACCTTTTAATTTTCTACTAAGAGCAAAGCCGTGCGGGCACCACTAGCTCGACAGCGAAATTTTTTTTTTCAGTAGTCAGTGACACAGATAAAGAAACCAAAAAAATAGTCTGCAAGTTTAACCAACGTTAGATTAATTGTAAAATCTGAATCAGCGCCGATAAAGGCTTAAAAATTAGTACTCCACTTGAAAAGTATGAATAATACTACCCGTGGATTTTATCCCAAAAAATACGGTACAAATCTTCGTTCACTGAAAATTACTTTTTTTTTCTTTAAAAATTTCAGTTTTTTTTTTTTTTTTTTTTTTTTCGTCATCGACTAAGAAATAGTCTGCAGGCTTTCTCAAGATTCTGCGACGTACGTCGCAGCGTCGTGCTGCTTCTGCTACCGGGGTTCAGTGGTTTAGTAACCACTTTTTCATAAAACATTATTGCTGTTCCGCTTTACGATTACTGTCTGTGAACAAAGAGCTGGACCTATACGTATACCGTTTTCGCATAAAGTAGAATGAGGATGAAACTAACTTCTGGTTTTATAAATACAAATTAGAAGAAAATTTGCACCACTTTTGCTCTCAACGGCTTATATATAAGTTTAGTTGTTTAGTGTTTCTTTGAAACACTTGCTTATCGAGAAATTTCTCCTCGAGGTGCTTGTAGCCATAATAGTTCTTATATGTACATTTTTTCAGATACTGGGACTGGAAATATGATTTATAACTGAAAATACGGTTTATATGGGTTTTGGGACAGATAATATCGTTCCCGCTGTGCCTCAGCTTCGAAACCGGCACAAATTATCTTTGACTAAAATTACAGAATATGCTTAAGTTTGCATGCTTTGATCAATCCTCTATTTATTAAGATGGATATTTAAGATTGAATATTATTTTCACCGATGCAAGTTTTAACCATTTTTTGACCACATGATTACAACTTAAATACCTATCGTGGACCTATAATGGGAATATGATCATGGACCATTCAAATCGGTTCTAAGTAGTAAAAACCAACGGACTTCAATTGCAATTTTTTCGCATTAAATTACAATGAGATAAAGTAACATCAGTGTTACAAAAATACAAGGTCCGGCAAGTAATTTCCAGGACTGACGTAACTGTAGGAAAATGAAAAGCTGGAAGATGGCGCTAATGATTGCATATTGAAGAGCGTTTTTTTGCGCATGTGTAGTGCAATCAGCGTCATTCTAAAGTAAAGTGGTTCTCGTGGAAAAGCGCAAGAAATCGTAGTTCTCAAATTCCTGGCGTTGAAGTGAAAACGGAGCAAAGAATTAATATTAAATTTCACTTCGAATTGGTCAAGACAGCTGCAGAAACATACGAAATGTTGAAACACTTTCACTTGAACTTTTGAATTGTTTAGACACTTTCAAGACGGGCGCAAAAGCGTCGATGATGATCCACACACAGGTCGGCCGCAGTCCGTACGCACGCTGGAAGCAATTGAAAAAGTGTTCGCATTATGGTGACAATGGGAATTGAAGAGCTACGTTTTAATGCGCCTTTCCATGAGAACCACTTACTTCAGAATTGCGCAGATTGCACTGCGCATGCGCAAGAAAACGCTCTTCAAAATGCGATCATTAGCGCCATCTTCCGGCTTTTTGTTCTCTTACAGTTACGTCAATTCTGGAAATTAATAGCCTGACCTTGTATGAATTGTTAGTTCAAATATAAGTTTTGTGAAACATGATCAAGTCATGATCCATAATGTCTCGGTTAAATCGCATGGATTATGGAAAAAAGCCACCATGGACTACCTACTGTAAAAACTGTACAACGAGCTACCATACTGTTAATGAGGGAGTCGCAAATTTCAGCAGCAATAAATCCCAATTCCTCTAAAAACACGACTATTAATGCCTGCAGGATTTTGGAAAAAGTGTAACGTCCCGTTTTTTCTAGACTGTCCTAAACACGTTCAACTTAATTAAGACCCAGAGTGTTCGCATATCAGGCCACATGTCGAATATCCTCTCCTTCATAAAATTTATTAAAAATGCGAGAGCATTTTTAATTGCACCTTGCATTATTGTCCATAAAAAAGCAGTTCGATCCTGACACACTGGAAAAGTACTGGAAAATTTCACATAAGCTTCAAAGACTCGTCCGAAGAGCTGGTGACACTCTCTGTGTCAAAAAGAGTGGTGTACGGCATGTGAAAATGATATCCCACAAGGATTTCTTTGCCACCAAATGGTCGATTTCCCTTGCGTTTAAAGGATGGCAGCGAGCTATATGTTCTCCTCGCCTTAAGACTTCTCTGTGGACTGAATCTCGACCCATCAATTGAAAACAATTTGCCTTAGTTAATTCAATGTACAAGACAGGCGTGTTCAACTCCATGACAAATGGGATGAACAATGGTGTACGCTCAACAGGAGATGCACTATTGAACAACGAGTTTCAAGTGAGTTCTCTGCTAAGCATCTATCTACTTACTGTTTGCGTGGAAATTCTTTTCTTACGTATGCAACAGCGATATCATGAGAAAGTTATGTAGCCGATTATCGTGCATATGCATATGTAATGGGTCGCAGTGAAAAAGGGTTAGTTTGGAGGTAAACTCCCTGAACTCCTTGATTTTGATGCATACTTCCAATCCTAATCCGGAATTGTTGAAGAACTTTACTTAAGAAATAGATCAGAAGGTATTTAGCGAGAATTTTATAAATATGCCAATTTCAAACACATTTTTGAATAAAGACAAATCAGGAATCATATCAGAAATCAATCAATAAATCAGGAATATGTATGGAATCAGATTCATTCGACAATAATAAAAATATAGATTAATCCCCCGGCCACAGACACTGACAATGCTTTTCAGCTCAAATTATCATCGCAGATTGAACGTCAAAACTGTTCTTTACAGCAGACAACGCAAACGTAAAGCTATCAGAACTACAAAACAACAAGCGATAAGATATCAGTGAATTGTTCTGTTTCAGATTGAAAAAAAACATCGGGAAGGTATTCAAAAAGACTGAAACTATACAGAGCTTTAAACAATATGATAAATGATTGACTTTTTCCCAAGTAACTTTAAGACCTTTTTTTTTTGTTAATCTTGTGAATAGAGAAAACTTATTGTTTTTTGACCATTAAATGATTGAATATATTCATGAGAAATGACTAGGTATTGGAAGAAAAATCATTAATACGAAACTTTTATGTGTTCTGAGTCATTAATTATTATTTTTTTCCCACCTCATTGCTTGCTTTTTTCTGATCGTTAATTCTTTTCAACATTACCTTCGGTGTTTCTGTAGCCCCACCCTTATGCACATTATAGAACATTTTAACGCGGACGATCGAGATTTCTTATGCGCTTTTTCGGGCTTTTGGCCAAACATGAACTTCTAAAGTTAACGAGAAAAAATTTAGATTGCTGATCATTAGAATCCGAAGAAGCGCAATACAGTAGAATAATGAAAACATAGTTTAGTGTAAATCGAAAAGTGGTCGAGTTTGAAAATGCCGGGTTATCGAGAAAGAAGCTGGGGACAAATACGGGTACCAGATCACCCAGAAGACCTTGGTGACTAAAAAAGTAGCTTGGTGACAAAAAAATTTCATATGCCGTACTAAGCTGAATTTTCTATAAACCGGGACAAATAATTTATCTGGCGCCTAAGATTCTACAATTTTTATTCGATCTCTACCCATACACCTCCTTTGGCTTCTGAAGATAGTAAGAACTGGTATCAAATCCCTTCAAGAGGGCTAAACTCGAATCAACATTAAGAAACCTAGAACATTTGTGCATACAGAACAAAAAAATATTCTTACTTGTTTGTGAGTCAAATTCCATTATCTGGAAAAAAAAATATTTGAGCAACTCTGCTTTTAAATAGGATTTGCATCGAGATATGCAGTCGCAGGGGTTGAAGGCTGATTGTTTATTTCGTTAGAGAATGTTGTTCAAGTCTTTTCCACCAGTCGAATGGAAAGAAAAAAGAAGAAAAAACAGAGAATGCTGTATTTTAAACCAGAAATTAGGGCGAGAATTAAATTCAAGCAAATTTGATGAGAACGGAGAAATTATTTCTCGTAAAACCAGTACCGGCTTAGTATGTCAACAAAGTTCTTCTCAGACTCTGTAAAAGGTCTTTATGTGTTGAAGGCGAGTTAATGAAGTGTATGGATGTTCCTGCACTCGTGAGCCAAAATTCCATCTTTTGGGCAAAGTGGCCTCTCGTTTAAGGCCACTAATTTTTCAAGATTTTTCAGCGAGCTGTTGAAGTCACTATGTCAATTGGTTGGGAAAAAATGATAGCTTCATGCGAAACCACTGTGCCTCAAATTGATCCAGGGAAGTAGAATCAGTAAACGCATAAAGAAGAATTTTTGTGCAGTGATGTGAGATCAGATTTAAGAAAGGTAATGGTTGGAAAACAAAAAAGTCCTTATTTATACATTAATAATTATGGGAAGCACACATGCCACCCTCATTCAATGTAGGCTCGGAGCGACTAGCAATTACATTTTCACCAGCAATTGACATTGCAACCGAAATTTTTGCGATGATGTCCGCTCTGGTGCTGATGCACAGGATAGTCACGATTTCCTTTATGTAGTCCTTCCTTTAAGCAACCAAATATAGCTAAAACTGCTTTTTTGGGACTTACATTTCAAAAAAAAATATCCCAACTTTCCTATTTGAGCCCGAAAATTGTGCTCTTCCGAAAATGACGCCCCTCCAAAACCAGAAGTTTTGAATCTGATGAGGACCATCACCTAGGTCCTCATCAGATTCAAAAAAGAATCTCAACACGTAGATGATTTCTTGTGGAATCCCCGACAAGAACTTAGTTTCGTCAGCCAATAGTGGGTTGGTTCACCTTGTTCAATCTAGGGGCCTTAGTTCAATCCGTCGAGGGTGCATCTATGAGTAGCTATCAATTTCTTGACATCATTTCCGAAAAGTTTAAAAGTTTGAAAATCATTTTACTGCCCAAAACACAGTAGAAACAATGAAGTTGAACAATGAAAAATTTAACTAAGTTTATTTAATGTGATCTTGGTAGCAAACACAGTAGACCATTTTTATTAGCTTTTATCATACGCACTCTGACGTAGGTGGGTAAGCAAAATTTTTAAATCGGAGCCAAAAAAAAAATAATAATACTAATAATAAAAATAATAATAATAATAGAAAAAAAAGCGAATTTTGTTGATGACAAACAAATTAATATCAAGATTGAACCTGAGCAAGTACAAATTTATGGATTTTTGGCTTTTGAAAATTTTTATGTAATAGGGTCTGGTGGGGGAAAGTGGTCAATGGGGTAAAGTGGTCAGTCGTCAAATAAATGGCTATAGCTTGGAAATAAATGTTCGAATGAATGTGAAAATTTTATTTTAGAGTAGGGTAGTTAGAAACTACATTTTGAGTACAAAATTTTACAACTGGCAAAATGTTGTTCGGTAAAAAAAAATATTTTGTGTCAATATGAAAAGTTTTCAAATCTAAAGACCTCTTTTGACTTCCTTGGGAAATTTTGTTTGTTAGAATTATGAACAGATTGACTGCATAGGAAGCTTCCTACATGTCTCAAGAACTCTTACTCATTAGCAGTTAGCTGAATCTATTTTAGATAATTTTTTAGAAAAATTTTAGTAAGATGGGGTAAAGTGGTCATAATATTAGGCTTAACAAGTATTGTTCTTCTAATGTCATTTAATCATTAAGTATAAGGCAGATATAAATTAAATGTTAATTTCACTTAATATGTATTGTTTTATCAGTAAATGGTGTTAAATATACGAGTATATGCGTAAGTATACGCATATACTCGTGTAGGCACGTATATAGACGCACTCACATAAATGCACCAATAAATACATATATATAGGTATCTACAAAAATTTTTAATCTATACAGATATACATTCGACTATAACGTATATACTCGTTTATATATATATACACTTATATACTCAGGTAGACACTCATATACGCGTACGTACTCGAGTAAACACTTACATACAAGCATATGATATACAAGTATACAGGGTGAGTTTAAACTTTTAAGCAAATTATTAAAAGGTGTTAGAGGGGAGGATAAGAAGCAAGAATAACATAAGGAAAGAAACACAATACTGACGCGCTACATGCACGCAAAGCCAGAAACTGATGAATGCAAAACTGGTCAAAAAGTTATTACACAAAGAGAATTTTACACAACATTTTAGGTTTCAAGAAAATTTTAAAGCGATTGATGAAATTTGCGTCCTGCAGCTGTGATATATGTGCGTCACAATCACAAAGCACGCTCTGTTACAATAGCGAGACTTTTGAAAAACTTTCATCAGCCGATGCGCCTTTGTTGCGATGCTTGTATTAGAGCTACAGGCCGTAACTTTTAACAACTGCTCTAAGTATTTCTTAAAAACTAAAATCTTGGGCAAAATCATCTTTGTGTAACAAATTGGTGATTTGTTTTGCATCCATCAGTTTCTGGCATTGTGTGCATGTAGCGCGTCAGCGAACGCAAGTTCCTTATAATTCTTTGCTTCTTATCCTCCCCTCTCACACCCCTTAGATTTTTGCCCAAGAGCTTGTTTTCACTCTGTAGGCACGCATGTATATAAGCTTGTATACTCGTGTATACATACATATACTTGTGTATACACGTAAATGTACGTATATACGTCTATACAGGTATATAATCATGTTTGCACGTATACATACGTATACGCGTGCTTCACAATGTGAGTAGACACGTACCCCCAAACATACACTGGATGTATCCACGAATTAACTCGTGTATATCCGTATATTAGTGTATGTACACTTATATATGCTTGTATACGTCTACTGTACACGTATATACTCATGTATGCACGTATATACTCAAGATACAAGAGCATACACTCATATGATGTTCGTTTACACACATATTTACACGTATATGCTTGAGTAGGCACGTGCATGCGTGTATCTGATGCATACATGTATCTTCTCATATATAACCGTGTTTACTAATGTTTACACGACACGTATATACTCGTGTATACACACATATGCGTGTGCATATACTTGTTACTATAAAAATAAGCGAAATATACAAATATTAGGGTTGTTAATAATGGTTTTTCATCTATTTTTAACTATGACCACGTTACCCCATGCTATGACCACTTTCCCCCACCCCATGGGGTAAAGTGGTCATAAATACAAAGGGAAAAGAAAGTGTTATAATGCTACTTAAATCAATATTTATTTTCCTAAAACTCAATGTACCGTGATCTTTAATAATGCAATGTAAAATAAAAACAAAAAAAGTTTAAGTGTTTAAAGAATTTATGGTATTTATTATTCACCTAAGTTGAAAACCTACGATTTTATGACCACTTTACCCCACCAGACCCTACAGATTTTTGAGTCATCAGTTTAAATGCTTTTTTCACCAAATATTTGTTTCATCCTATTTATTTTTTCATCTGTAACATTTTTAAATTGGTCTATTAGTGCACTGAAGATCTCAGATTCCACATGCGAGCGTAGAGAAGAATTCTTGCTCAAAGGGTGGAGAACCGTTTTCATTTCAGTAGCTTACTCTTCAGCGATCGCCAAATTGGCTCCCCTGTCCCCAACCTTGGCGAGGAGGAGTCTCTGTGGCAGACGGCGCAACTCGTGAAGGCCATTCTCTCCCATCGGTCGAGAATTTCGGTTGGTCTACGTTCGCGGAACAAAATCGTATCGTTTCTGTTTGTTTACCATCCGGCCGTGCACACCTTCCGGACGTCCGATATTCTTTCCTTAGGAACAATTCCTGGAATCACGTGCCGCTTTTTTTTGGAATTCGCCGATGATCTCTGCATTCCGTTCCTGATTCCTGTTTTTCTGGACATTTTGATCAAATTGGTGAGTGAAAATGTTCAATTGTGTATTCGTTGAGCGTTACGCCGCAATCGAGAGAACAGTGTTCTTTTCCACCAATGTGAAGGTCACCCTTTTCTATACTTTTTTCACATGTGGTTGTTGTGGAATGAGTTCGGAAAGCTCTTGCTCATGTTTTCAATGCATAAAAGTATTTCCAGTAGTGATACTCTAAAAGCGGTCACTGCATTTTAAGCGCTACCAAACTAGTGGCTATCCTGCATAGTTTGTATTACTGGTAATCATTGCTAAAATACATAAGTAACATCTTTTTCAAGACATTTAGTCTTTTTAAATGTGAATATATTCTTGTGGTACTATTTATTCAAAACCGCTCTTGCGTAAAATCAAGTACACACATTTTCTTTTAAGAGGGGTTCCCCTCCCACAAAAAGCAATGGCGCATCCTCTCTAATTCTACAGAGCTACCCCCAAAACAAGACCTCACCAAAACGAGAAAAGTATTCCCAAACACAGCCTTCTCAAAATTTCAATGGTGCGGCCTGTGCAGTGCTTCTTCTCCCTCCTGAGCAACCTTGCTAGACATCAAATTTAGTTTTTCATTACTAATAGTCCTTCTAAAAACAAATCAGCACAATTTCTGTTGATTAATCCTTTTTTTAGACATGATTACTAGCAGTACTATTTACTCTATACCACCTGGAGCGCTACTCAATCTCATCACCGGGAGCCCTATTTGAAATGAGTGAATCTGTTTTGAAATACAGTGACCGCCGCTTATTTTAGTTACGTTTGTTCTAAACCATTTTGATTACATAAAGCGGCGAATTCAATAAAGCGGCTAATTCAGTAAAGCTGGATTTTTTTCTGTTTTTGACGATTTGATTCATTTATACGGGGATTCAATCAACCGGCGTCCACTATATTTCCTCATTCTTAAACCTTCCCAAGAGATATACTTTTCTTTCTGAATTCTGAACTTTATGTATCTTTTTCTCATAAAGTTTTAATTAAAGAAACTTTCAATCTCCACAATGTTTTCAGTAGAGATGCACCGAATACCATATTTTGCAGAATACAGAACACCGAATATTCGGTTCAAACTCGAATTCAGCCGAATACCGAATACTTGATTAAAACATTTCAACTATAATATTTGAATTTAAAGTTAACTTAAAAGAGAAAATGTTTCTCTATTTTGCGAAATATAAATGCATTTCCATAAAACATTTTAAATTTATCTACATTAAGTCTAATTATTAATTTAAAATAAATCACTCCTAAATCAAAAAATAAATAATAATATAGTAAATGGCTAATTTGGTTTATGTTTATCTGCAATTCTGCATGCATGGATAATTAATTTATTTCCTGATTGATGATTTGGTAACCGATAATCATAATAACATGTTATGCCACATAAAGAATCTTTCATTTACCTTATACACAAAAACAAACCCAAGCTGTTAAAATATTACTAAATTTCAGTTAATTCAAGTGATTTTCTGGTATATTAGTCTCTTTGGTAACTGATAAAGAATTTTTTTACTTAGAGTTCAATGACTAATTTTAATTAGGTTGTTTTTAAACAAAATTAATATTTCATATGGGTAAATCTTTGGTAAGGCTAATGTAATGTGTCTTAAAAGTTAAAAAAATCTGAAAGCAACAAAATTTAAATTTAACGCATAACAGTTTTTCCTTGCATTAAAAAAACTTTGAATGTAATAAAATTAATGTGTGACAATTTGGATTAATTTTGTACTATAGTACTATAAGTATACCGAATACCAATCTTATATTCGGTGCATCTCTATTTTCAAGCGATATCCAACAGTCTACTGACGTGAGATTTTAATTTCATAATTAATTTAATTTTAACCAATAGTCACTTTTTAAATGAAAAAAAAGACCGTTTTTGACAATAAAAACAGTTGTTTAGGAAAATGCGAGTTCTAAAGTAAAAATTTATCTTCAATACTTTCATGAACACATAAATAAAATGAGGTGAACATTTTACAAAAGTATGTAAAGTAGTTTTCTAGAAAAAGAAACATCAGTTTTTAAAATTTATGTACATTTTAAGAATATCGCGCTCGAAAATAAAATTGTATGTACATTGTGATGTATTCCTGCTTTATTAGTATTTACATTGAGTTACTTTTAATCTTCATAGAGACATGAATTTAGTGTTGCTTGTGAGCTTTTGATTTGAATATTTTGTTTTCAGAAATGTTTCTGAATGTTAAAATGTTTTTAGAAAGGTTTTAGTCTACCAACTCTCCTTAAAACTGAGTAGGAAACAACGAGTAGTCTTAAACGAAGAAAAAAATAAAAGGTAAACTCACGACATAACAAGAGATATTCTGATATTATCGATACCAGTGGGCAGGTAAACAGCAGTACCAACTAATTTTCCGTTCTTTTTTTTGCAGTTATTGTTATCTATTTTGCTTTAGTTTTACTATACAATCAAGCTTGTTTGGTTTTTGGTAAAAATGATGCATGAAAAGAACGTCAAATACAGTCATTTTACTAGCACTTGTATGGGGGGAAAAAAAATTCTTCAAATATTTCTGAAGATCATTTTGTGTGTACTGCTGTTTACCTACTCACGACATAGTATATATGGATGCTCTCCATTTGAGGCCAGTCCAGGTCCATCATTTCAAAAAAATTCCAGAGGAAGGGGAAGGGGGCAAAGGGTTTGTATTCAACACATTTTACAGTGAAAAAACCACAAAATACGTACACAAATGCATAATTACATTATGTTTCTGAAATCCAATCTGGGCGGGAGGGGGGGGGGGGTGTCATCCCTGAACACCGAAATGTTGGGTCTGGGCCAGTCGTACCAGTTTTGGAGGTATGATCCTCTACTAGTATCGATTCTGAAGATAGGGAATAAGAAAGTGGTTCAATTTTTTAATGAAACGCCTCGGCTCCGTTAATCTTGCTTTTCTTCATGCATGGCATTTGGTTATTTTTCTTCAAGAGTCACCATTTTAACACGAGAAACATTTGTTAAGTGCTAAATAAATTGACGATTAAATTTAAAATTCCTGTGGCTACTTGGAAGAATGGCAGGACTGGAAACGCGCGTAGTAAAATCTCAGAAGCGGGCGCAAATTCACCAAGTCCTTGAGAGAGACGAAATCCTTGAAAGGCCGAGATCCGATCGTTTGGAGCGACCACGAATAAATTAGGACCCTAATGTGAGACCTTGGTCATACGCGTCAAAAATTCTCTTTAAATACCGATGTTCGCATTCGATATAAGAACTGAGGGAAGGGGGGGATGCAGTATCTTTGAAAAATGTCGTTTATACTGCGCTTGAAAATACGAAAAGAAAATGCATGCATTTTCGGTGTGATATTAGGTATTTTGGTTGTAAACCACATGGGCGACATCGAAGATAAAACACCAATAGTTTCAAAATATCGATGATATCGATACATTGACCGACCTGAAACCATCGAACTTTTTAATACCACGGACTGTGAATGTAATCATAGACAAAAACTAAAAATCGACACTATGTAAGAAATAAATAAATAATTAATCTCAAAAAAGGTGCTGGTCATAAATTACGGGAAGTTTGTCTCGAAATAGCGAGCGTCATTTCGATAACACTGCGTCTAAAAGTGAGCTTCACCGTCCTGCAACTTTTTAAATTCAAAAACTACATTTACAGGCAGCGTGTGGCGCGGATAGTCTCAAAATTAGTAGTGCGACATCGATGAAAAATCATCGATGTTTCAAAGTATCGATGTTTAAAACTTAATTATCGATATTATCTATACATAGACACCGAAAAAAAACAAAAACAAAACGTCGTTGTTCTGGAACATCGAACGTTTTAATGCATTTTCTTGCATAATATACTCTAAAAAAGTTTTATTGCCAAAACTAAATTCACCGTAATCAACTTATTAATGTCGAAGATTTTTGAACTGTCAAAGAAAAGCTACTACTAATAATGATATTTAATTATTTGCATTCCAAATAAATTGATGCAAAGGGTATAACTTTAAAAATTGGAGCATCAATAGAAATTAATTGGAATAATTTCATAACATCTTTTAAATTCAAACCTGAATAATACAAAGACTGAAAGTAAGTTAATGCGAATCAATTATCGAAATTTGTGAAAACTGTCAAAGTTGTAAACATGCACACACAGACACATTAAAACAAAAATAAATGAGGAAGAGAAAAGGAAATATAATACATAATAAAAGATTGTTCTAGTACACTCTTATTTCCAACGGAATTACTTGGAACAATTGTGCTAATTATAATTAAAATTCAAGTTGCATTCAAAGCTAAAAAAATACTTATAGTGACTTGAAACGTATACTAAGTAGATAATTTTTTTTTAAATTAATCACTTATTGAGAGGGTTCTTCTGAGATATCTCATACCGTTGTACGCTTATAACTTTATATTAAAAAATATATCCATTGAAACTTTGTATATAGTTTTAGTTATAGAGTACCATAATCCCTTAACTTGTTATTAATATTACTAATTGCAAATAGGTGGTTTATTTTTTTCTCTAAGAATATAAATTTTAAAAAATAGCAACCAAAATTAAAAAGTGGCTACCATTTTTTGTGACTTTGGTAACCAGTGGCTACTGGCTACTACTGAAAATTCCTAGTCTAGAGCTTAACTCTCTACAATGGTAAAACTTTTAGTTACGTAAAAGAATTTTTCCTATTTAACATTTATGTTTCGGTAACACTACTTGTGAAGAAAATCACCCGATCTGTTTGCATAATTAGCAGAAATTAGAAACTTATAGGCAAGCTTTTGCGCTGCACAAAAAGTTGTTTTTAGAAGAGTGGTTTTTAAAAAACTGTATTTGGATAGGGGAATATGTATAATTTTAAAATGTCGAAAGTTACTTCATTTCCAGTATCATCCTTTGATTTTAAAAATAGACAGCACTGATTACAAATAGTTAATTCAATACCGGCATACTAAATACCGGTATTTCCAGCTATTTTACAATTTCGTAATACCGGTATTTGCTGTGGTAAATTACCAGTATTTCGGTATTAACTGAAAGTAATAAATACCTTTTAACTGAAGGAGTTTTTAAATTTAACTTAATAGATAAATAATGTTATTGTGATTGTACATTTCTTTTTCGATGAGACTGTACCAAAATCAATCTGTTGATGTAAAAATTTGGCTTCAAAAGCCGAATTACTGGAATATCAAGAATAAAAGTAGCGAGAAGATTTTAAAATGATATTTTTATTACTAGATAAATTGCATTTTGATGCGTTTGTGTGCATCATGTTTTCACTTTTTAAATATCCTTGACCACTCACATGCCCGTTTGCAAAAGTTAATATCAAGTGTAATTACGAATGTACTAGTGCTATGAATAATTTCTTCGAACAATCAATTGCACTGACATTTCATGATAGTTTTTTTTTAAATATTTGAGTCAATTGTACTGAATATTTAGAAACATATGTTCTTGTTGCTATAACGAATGTTAATTTGTTGTTACCGGTATTGGTGTGCTATCTGGGCTCGCTATTTAGCTGTATACTTGGTGAGATACAACTTAGAAATAAAATAGTACCTTGAAAATTTACATAGAGGAAAGGCATAATAAACTGGAACTTAGGGTCTCAGCAAAAGAGGAAGTGGGGATAATCTCCCAGATCCCTTGGATTAATGCTACAATGCTAATGCTAGTATGTTAGTATACATACATGTACGAGTTGTAATGACCAACCCTTAGGAAAAAGTATCCAGTGGTGAGAGAAAATCTAGCCTTTTCCTTTTTTGTTTTACAGCTTTCTTTCTATATATTTTAAAAGTTTCGCTTTCGAAACAGAACTTACTCGAAGAAGTTTTTATAATTTAGAGAGTTCGTAATTCTTCATTGAATACGTCGCGCGTAATTATGTTGAAAACATGTTGCCGTTCAAAGCTTCTTGCGTGATGATAAAAGGAAGAACTTCGAAAGGTCTACATCTTCTCTCAAACATTCCTCCAACATCTTTCCCAGAATCAGAAAAAAGAAATGAATTTAATTGGGAAGAAAAAATTGCAAGGATAATTATAAAATCAAGTTGTTGTTATTTTTTTTTTTGAAGGGCTGAAAATTCAGTATACTTTATCTTGAAAATTCTTCTCGTTCTCAGAAAAACTCCTTTTTTTATTTCACTTAGCTTACTGAAAATCGGGATGTTTCCACGTTCTCATTGAACTAATTCTAAAAAAATCTTTATGGTAACTAACTCGTGTTTTCTTCAACTGTTTTCACACTACTGAGGTGCAGAGAAATTTAGTATTATCATTCATTCACCATAACAACGTTGTGAAATAAAATTTATTTTTGAAATGTTAGTAAAATATTTCTAATTGTCTGCGTTCTTGGAGAAATTATCCGGAATTGTTTTGTTTATTTTGTTTAAAATCCAATACAAATTTCAGCCACTAACACGATTTAACACTCACTTGATTCTGCCACTAACACTATTTTACACTCACTTGATTCAGCCACTAACACGTTTTTATTGTGAAAGCAATTTATTAAACAGAACCTATATCTAAACTATTGTCACAATCAGAGAACGCAAACTGGTTTCGGAAAACAAATGGTATTGCAGTCGAAGCATATAGACATAATTATACCTTTATATGCTAAGCTTTTCTTTGAAATATTTGCCACTATGAAATATTTTGCCGCAGATTTTTGTTTTCTTGGGAATGAAATAAAAACAAATGGAAAAGAAAAGCCTCGAATTCTATTTCAAAACTATGTAAAAAAAAAAAAAAATATCGTCCCAAGGTCACGTCGCTTGATAGGGAGGACCGTCCTTCAGTGTTGAAGACGGTCGTTCTTTCATTTGTGTCAGGTGGTTATTAAATCGTAGAATGTGTCCATTAAAGAAAGGTAAAGCTGACTGAAAATCCTCCTCGCTGAGGCAAGCAACATGTGAAGAGACTCAGATTTTTTTTAAGGAATTAATATCGTCTTAACAAAAAAACCCTTTGCATTAAATATTGTTTATAATGGTTTGATTACGAATCCAAGCAGAACCAAGAGCCCCCACTATCTTCGTGACCAAATATAAGTTTCTGGAAAATTATAAATTAATTTGAGAAATATTTACTTACTTAGTAAGAAGAAAATAAAACAACTTACTTTTTTAAAATAAAAGCTCTAATAGAGTAAGAAATAAACAACGTCAGAAAAGCACAAATTCGCAGATTACTGTAGACACGTGTTTCGGCGTTACAGGGAACGCTTTTTTCAATGCAAAAAGTAACGAGCTTATGGATGAAAAGACATCCGACAAAAACTCTAGTGCTATTTCATCTAAAATCATCGCTGGCATCTGACATCATTATTTATAACTGTTAGGCTATGTAATTTTATGTGGGAACAGGTTCATTTTTAATATTATGTAATTATAAATATGTCGTGGTATTTTATTCCTTTTAAATAGTTTTTGTTATATTTTTAATTATTTCTAAATTTTTGATAATCAGGGTCCGACAATTATGGGGTGCCAGGTCGCCCGGGGCGGCTAAAAAAACCTGGTGTCTAATTCTTTCAAATCGAGAGCAAAAATTATCCAACACGAATGTATATTTTAATCTAGTGAATTATAACTATTTCTGTGTTCGTGAAAAAAATCTAAGTAAAGTGTTATTTGTAAGTAAAGTAATAAATTTAGATTTTTAAAGTATCAACATTCTCTTTAAAAAAAAAATCAACTTATAACTAACTATCACGATGTGCGTAAACTGATGTAATAAATTACTTTTAAATAAAAAAAACAAAACCGCCTTCAAAAAATACCCAGGAACTAAAAAGCAAAAAATAACTGATTACACTTACATTCTATTTCCTACCCAAACATAGAAATGAAATTTATTTTACAATTCCAGTACAAAAATCAACTAAACTAAACACTGAATTATGAAATAAACACTGATTTAAATTACTATACGATGAATTATTTTAAATACCTAACTAATTATATACGATCTCTTAATTTTTAATAACCTTTTGAAGTCGGGGCCTCCTATAAAGAACTACATAACGTAACTGACAACCCACCGAATCCTGAATTAAACACTAATTTAACTATATGCGAAATTAGTCTTTAAAACTAAACCTACTCAGTTACGTTAGGTAGTAGTTTATAGTAGGCCCCGACTTCAAAAGGTTATTAAAAATTAAGAGATCGTATATAATTAGTTAGGTATTTAAAATAATTCATTGTATAGTAATTTAAATCAGTGTTTATTTCATAATTCAGTGTTTAGTTTAGTTGATTTTTGTACTGGAATTGTAAAATAAATTTCACATCTATGTTTGGGTAGGAAATAGAATGTAAGTGTAATCAGGTTTTTTTTTGCTTTTTAGTTCCTGGGTATTTTTTGAAGGCGGTTTTGTTTTTTTTATTTAAAAGTAATTTATTTTTTGCTTTTTAGTGGTGTAAATCACACGGCGAGCGTCTCGGAGACTTCCGATGACTGTGAAGAAAGGCTTTTTCAAATGCGTAACTAATGTACAAAAAAAATGTCTTCGTCATTTCTTCAACTTTATCAAAGTTTGCTTTCCGAAATCAAATGCACGAATCACTTTAAGTTTAAATTTGTAAAATTGTAAATTTTAGATTTGTAATATTGTAAATTGTAATTTATGTTTCGCAATTAGTGTTATGTAACTCGTGATAAAAGTCGCATGTTTCTTCACATGGTCCCACTACAGATGAAGATTAAAAATTCCAGTAGAATGAATTTTATGTTTGCTTCAGAGAATCCTTAATTCAAAATTTTCATTATCATTACTCTTAATAATATATATTTTTAGTACTTTCTTCTTTATAATATATATTTTTAGTACTTTCTTCTAAGACTTTTCCTTATCGGTACAGGCAGGGGCGTGCACAGAAATTTTGGAGCCCATCACAAATGACTTTTCCGGGCCCCCTCTCCATATTGTTTACCCCTATATTTCACCGTTAGTTTCAAAAATATTGGGCCACCTCCAGGCTCGGGCCCGGGCCAATAGGTGTCCCTCCTCCCTCCCTGTGCACGCCCCTGGGTACAGGTGTCTTCGAGTATTTACGGAACATTGTACAAAGAAAAAACAAATCCGACGAGTTCAGAACCTCCTCTTTTTTTTAAGCTTGATAATTAATATAACCCTAATTTCAATTTGAACTGGTGGCTTCGTAAAATAGTAAATCCAGAATATTTTGGTCAAACTTCAGAAACCATACACAGTTATAATGTATATTATTAAAGAATATAAATTAAATCGTGGGGGAGGGGTGTTCTGTATTCAATTCCTCCTCGATTGAACACTAAATATATTTAAAAATTGAAATATTAAATAAAATACTTTATATTTTAGTGCCTAAATAAAGTTATTTATTAGTAAATAAAATGTTAAGGTAATTGATTCAACTATTAAAGTAGCAAAATATATTTAGTTTACTGCTTTGCTGCGCAGTAATAAATACATTAGTAACACCTATAATAAAAAATTACCATGCGGCGCAGCGTTGAGAAAATTAATTATCCATGTACCGCGAGAATTAAATATAGTTCAAGAGAAAGCCAAAAGCTTAGGTTTGAAAATTCACCGATCACAGCAACAGCACGTGATCATAACGTATAAAATTTAAAGTTTCTTGGATTTCTCCGAGACCCCTTATCAGATCCAGATCAAATTACAATGGGACCATCTGGAACCCTTCCAAACAAAAAAACATTTTTTCAAATCGGTCCAGTAGTGTTGGCATAATTCGAAAACACACATAAAAAGCCGCAATACGAAATCATAACCTCCTTTTATAAGTCGGTTAAAAAGCAAAATAAGTTTGTAGTTTTCAAGGAAAAAAAAACAGAATTATGCCTACGCCTGTATATGCAATTGATTTTGGATGATTATAGATATTCTGAAGCATTCTAAACTAAACTGGGAAATTATCTTTCAAGTATTAAAATGATATTTTTATTACTGTTATTTCCCCAACAGTAGAGGGTTTAGCAGCAAGAGAGGGTTGCATTAGTTTTAAATGTAAGGTTTTCATGTTGTTCACCTAAAAGGTTTTCATGGTTAATTGAGATCTTACAATTTCTTCGGACTTCGTTGATACATACTTAAGGAGTTTTTCTTCTGTATTATACCAACAGAGATAAACGCACTATTAAAATATTAGTAGAGCAGTTATAAATAAAGAAATCATGGATCAAAATTAGCCTGGATGACTACACTACAGCAATTTAACTTTTTAAATAAACAGAAAAATCAACGATAAATATCCTGTTTTGAAAACTTTGTAGATAGTTTTAAACACGGCAGTAAGTTGTTGTTTCAGAAACATAATTAAAATCGATTACGTTTCAATTTAATCGACTGTTCAGAAGGAGAGGTATCTGGAAGCATCGAAGGTGTGTGCAGTAGGGTTGTGCGGTATTTCCTCTAGATAAGAAGAGGAGGATTCCTGCGGATGGAGCTGGAGGAAGGATGGGAGTTCAGGCAGGATGCGGGGAACGGAGATAAGGAGGCTGGAAAGCCCACTTCCACTTGTTAGGTATGATGTACAGTCGAATCCCGACTTACGCGAGGGATACGTTCCAAGACCTTTCGCGTAAGTCGAAATTTCGCGTTGTGGAAAAAGGTATATGCGTAACCTTGTTTTATAAACAAACCTAATTATTTTAGACACTTGTTTTAAACCATTCCTTAACTATACTTTACTGTTTCTAACATAAAGAACTGAATTTTTATTTGTATATTTCTAAAATAGAAAAAAAAAGCCGTTTTAATCAACATAAAACACACCTTGCACAGAATCAGTGATCAACGGGAAAGAGAGACATAAAATAAACTAGTACGGTACGTACAGTATGGAGTAATAACAAAATGATGTAGGGGAAAGTGGGGTACCTCGGACCTATTTTCACTTTTCAATTTTTAATTTCATAATTATTTGCCAAATCTAACTACAAATACCTATAGTTAAAACTTTATGATTTTTTTACACAACATATAATTATCTTAAAAATTTATTTAACTTATTTCAATTACATTTTTAAAGAAAAACAGAAGAATGCAATTAGTGCCGAGGTACACCACCGGTGGTGTACCTTGGGTCTTGGGATGGTGTACCTTGGACCAATGATTAACAGGTAAAAAAAACATGATTTTTGGTAAGAACATCACTATTTATCAATCAGTAAACCACACATAAATTTAGAAATACATTTTTTATTTGTTTCAAAGATAAATAAAAATTTAGATCTTATTATCTTATTGCGTTTCACTTTTTTAATAAAATAACAAGATGCTCTAGCTTCTGAAAACCATACTCAAGATATTTTTTTTAAGCTTCACTTATTTCTAACCAAGATTGTAATTGGATGAGTCAATTCCAAATGATCACTTCTCGAGCTGCCTTTCAGACCCACCAGATAGTATTGGGTGTTTTAGCTTGAATATATCCTTTTTGTCAACTTCATAAATGGTAGGATCTTCTCTTGTGAACTTCTGACAGTTCGGATCTTTTTTCAGATATTTAACTTCATATCCCATCATTAGCAATAGAAATAATCTCTGCAAGAAAATATTTGATAGTTTTCTTGCCAGTGAATTTCACCAAAACAAAAACACCAATCTGATTATTGACGTTAACTGGATCTTCTAGCTCATTAAAATCTTCCTCTGAAATATCGGATTCTTCATATAAATCTTCAATATTCTCCAGTTCAGACTCTGAGGAATAATCAAGTTTTCTCTTAGCTGGCCTGGTAGGGAGTTTCACCGTCTTTTAAATTTTTTCATTGCCCTGTTAGCCTTTTCTATTTCAAGAAGCTCTTTCTCGGGTGTATCGGTCAAAATACAAGACTTTCTTTTAGGTCTTCCCCTACAGAATTTTTTTCTCGGTAGTGCCTTTGGATGTAGCCTTATTTCCTCAGGAGTGTCAATGCTTGGCAAAGAAGTACCTGCTAGCTTCAGATATTGACACACCAGTAACATCATAAAGTAAAAACCCAGTTAAACCATCACCACGTAAAATTTAGGGGTTGTAATAGCTATGCAGAAGTGTGTATCTTGAACCAGTCCAAGGTACACTACTTGTATTGGGTTCGAGGTACACCACTTGGTTATGAAAAATAAAGTAGCTGACCATTATGTTACAGTTAGGTCTAACTTTGTTTCAAGCACATGGTGTTACAGTTAGAACATGACTGCATAATAAGTACCTGGAAAAACTTACTTTTGAATAGTGAATTTCCTTTTACATTACTACTTCAATCAGATAAGCTTTTGACAAAACAGAAAGATATTCACTGAGACCTTTAGTGGCAAATACTTTAACTACTCATGTTACTATTCAATTATTTTAATAAGCAGAGCTATAATCAGCCTAGGTCCAAGGTACACATATGCCCGAGGTACACCACTTACCCCTACTATAATAATACTGTACAGTAGATTCAGTAATGATATTTGTAACTTTAAAAAATGAAGATGTTGATGATTTAGGTTGTTGATTAAATCGTTTTTCAAATATATTTTTAAATACAGTTGCAGCGCTAATTCTTTTATAACGTTTCCATCTACGGCAACACCCCTCTTCCTGGATTCTTTAATTCTCAATACAACAACAGTTTTCATTTTCATAATTTTTGCATTTTGTTTAGACAGTATTTGACGAACTTTCGGATTTTCTTTTCTTGACTTATAGTTACACATATGGAAGATTCTCACATCTAATTGTGCTACCTTCGGCGCATTTTTTAGCTGTTCAAGCACATTGAGAACCTTTAGCTTTTCTTTAACTGTAAGAAACTTTTTCTTTTTGCTTCTGTCTTCACAAACTTTAGATGGAACACTGCTCTAAGGTGTCATTATATTTCATACTTTCGCATTTAGAATGATAAAAAAAAAGATGGTGAATGCGGGTGAAGAATTCGCTTTAGGTCTGAAATTATTTACTGGTGAAAAAATCGCGTTATAGCCATTTCGCGTAAGTCGAATTGCATTGTAGCGGGAGTAGACTGTATTACGTTTCTCTCGTTGAAGCACTCCAGTGACTTTAGGGGAGGGTGGTCGGCATTTCTGTTGTGCCCAGCAAAATACTTCAGCTTCCCATACCTCGCGTTGCCAGTGAAAGCACTGATTCAGTAAACGTCAAGGAGAAATTACCACAACGTGCAACACTTGGCGTGTTTTCAAAATTGTTGCCAACTAGTCAAAACTAAGGACTTACCTGCTTGTAAAATTTTGGTAAAATCTTTCCCACAAATTGACAAATCAAAAGCTGGAAAAAGAAGCGCTTAAAATTCATTGCTGCATTTGCAGAATTAAGTGGATATTGGAAAGGTGTGTTGTATCATGGGTAGGTGTATTGTTGGATCACTCATTGTGATCTAACGGGTTCTTTTCATTTTAATTCCGGTTGGTATAAAAGAAAAGAAAAAACGCATCGCCGAATAAATAGCTTTAAAAAAAATTATCATAAAAGTTGGATGAGAATTTCACATGCATGTAAAATTCTTCAAATTTGTTTACTGGAAATTCATAATAATAAATAAATTCTAGACATTGTTGAACAATAAGCCTTTCCCCCATATTTGATCAGGTTTAATCGGTGCAGAATAAGAGAAACTAAGGGATTGAAATTATCAACAGCATTATTTAAAGACAAATTTTACTTGAAATCATAATGTTACATTAAGCTTCCAAAGAAAAGTTTTTAAGCTACAGAGAAAAACTCCTTTTAAAATGCTTACAATTTTCAGTGCTTAAACAAAAAAAGCAAAAATAACAATACCATGAAAATAAGCAAAGTTAATATTTGAAAAAAACATCCATTCATTTCATAATCTTACGAACTTTTTTTCTACACATTTTCATCGTCATATTTATAGACCACCGTCTGATTCATTTGACGCGTCATTATGAGGGCAATAGCAACTGTTTTATTATAAGTTCGTCAACGAGATTACTATTCAACCCGTTTTCATTCCAATGAATGTTCTCAATTTTTGACGTGCTCACAATATCATTTCCATTTATTGGTATTACTTTTGGAAAAACATCTTTAAACAATGATTGAGCAATCAAGGAGATTGCTTGTTAATCACTACGTCCTCAACCTGGTGTAAGGAATAAAAACGCTTGGTGTAAGGCGTCATTGTGAGAGGTCATACTAAGGCCCTTATATATATGCGAGCCGAAGCATCTGCTTAAGATCAGCCATTTTGGATTGGAGCACATGTTTGAGTGGTTGTCTTTTCAGGCAAGTTATCGCATTAGGTGATTTTTCACCGCGAGAAATTATTAGCGGCACGTGAATTGTTTATTAAATAAAGTATTATTACTTTTGGACAATTTGGCAAAACCCGAAACTTTACTCTGGTAACCCTAGCTCCGAAACAATGAAAAATCCAATCCAAAATAGCTAAACTTAAGCTGATGCGTCGGCCTGTAAAAAAGCGGCTGTAGGTCGTACCAGTCGTATGACTGTGTTTGTTAAATATCTAATTAAAAAAGACTGCATCATTTGAGTTTTGACTCCTTAAATTCAAATTATGTTTTTCGGTATCACGGATTACGATGAGACCTTACCCGTTAGATTTCTTGTTTCTACAAATGGAATGGATTGGAAATGGCCAAGAAATTTGCACCCCTCACATTACGACTGGTGATTCTCTAGAATAGGTAACACGACTCACATTCATTAAAAAAAAAAATAAAATAAAATAAAATGGTGATTAGGATTTCGTAATAAAGGTAAAGATTTGATGACCGATATCCGCCAATACACTTATCATAAAGATGATTTACAGCATAGACCGTAGAACGTTATGTATTTTTTATTTCGTATCAATCTTAAATGATGGGAATAAATGATCTAGAAATTTCGTATTTAGATAAAGTTTTGTTGTTTAAGTTCATAGATATAGGCGTTTTTTCCTCAAAAAAATATAATTTTACACAAAAACTTGTTTCAATATATAGTCTGCTTGAGTTAAGCGCCCTGAAAATGTACGAATAAAACCAAACCACAGACGATTTGTAACTATGACTACGAAAATTTCGCTCTTTAAATAAATATTAAAAACAACCGTTGTTATAGTAATCTGAAAAATCAGAGCAACACCAACTTCGCTCCAACTGCAATTTGTTTTTCAGTAATTTTAAATGAAATCACACATTTCATTTAAAGTTCCATTTTATTCATAACTAGTTTATCGTCCCCTTTTTCTTTTTCTGAAAATACGGTTCACGCGAGCAAAAGAGCTCACGCAAATTTCACGTAATAACTGCTGCAAAAAATGTACGAAGATTCACGTCAATCTATGAGCTGATAACCGTGTTCAATCGGAAAGTGAATAAAAAAGCTGAGCAGGTAAACTAAAATTTATGCTAAATTATGCCTCAGAAATGTGGGGTAATAACTTGGCTGCAATTCTTAAATTCGAAAACTTTTAATTTGTCAGAAAGGAAATCAGGTTTTCTTTTATTTTGGTATTTTGTTTATACTTCGATGGGGGTTACTCTTCCTTCTTAAACGCAACTTTTAGCGATACCCTTATGATGGGTTTAAACTCACATTGATGTTGAAGCTATTTCAATTTCGTGACCTGCATCTTTTAATCATGGGTCCACCCAATGTACTACGGATTTAGTATTTCTAGTTTTAATGTTTAATATCTAGTTTTAATATTTTCTGAAATGGAATGTTTTCTCTTTGTTCATTTATTTAAGCAATGGTTTTATTTGTTTTTTCTTTCTTTTTTTTTTTTATATTTGTTTCATTGATATGACATTCTCATATTTAAAGTGGAAGTGGAAATTGGTTGCTTTCTCAAAAGAAAAGGTGGCAGGATGGGAATGATTTTGAAAACGGCAATTAACATCGTCTCTTTTTTATGCCCTTTCCTTAAGGTCATTTTTTATGATCCTGGATGGAATATTTTCAAAATTTACTTCAAATCATTAAAAAATTTCCGAATTAATTATTGAAATTGACATCGAGGTGCACATCATGGGCAAAATCTACATCTGTTTATCATATTTCACATTGCTATGATATCTTTTCCGTTTTCTCGTGTTTTTCTAAGAAAAAATATGTATTTTCCTGTCACCATAAATTTTTCGCTTGTCGATGAAGATAAGCATGCAAAAACCTAGTGTTAGATAATGCATAGAAAAAGCGCCCTCTTCGGGCTCCAACCCTTTCGAATCAGCATCGGAACTTGGTTGCCAAGCGAGGAGAAAGAGGGTCAAGGCCGAGACAAACTGCATCAATCTCTCCTGCCTCTTTTTTTCCCTTCGAGCCAGTATGGAAGAGGGGAGGGGGGGGGGGGCATGATTTTTTATTTTATCAAAGATGTGGGTGGGAGAAGGAGTTTTAGTCCCGGGAAACTAGATATGATGTTATTGCACAACGTACCACGATTCGAATCGATCACAAACACATCACTTCACCGAAATGCCTTCGATTCTGTCAATATCGATTTCTTAGCCACTTCTATTTTTCCTATTCAAAAATACTTCAAATGCAAAGCACGAGTGGTTTAACTCTACGAGTAACACCATCCAAGCAATCGCACAGAACTTGTGCTGTTTCCTTTTTACATTCATCGAAATCACTGTTAGAAACTCAATTTTCAAAGATCTTCATCAATCCGATTCTGGCGGTTGTCGGAGAATAGTAATTGAATTCAAAACTTTGCAGGTTGAGGGTTTTGCGAATGAAGGATTTAGTTCGCAGTTGTTGTACTTGTGAGAATTATGCTTTAGGGCCGTATTTCCAACCTCTGTCTGAATTCTAGCCACTAAAGCCCTGGATCGTAGTTTGTCTAGCGACACGTCCGCCATCTTGGGGCCAAACGCCGCTTTCTTCCTGCGTCTGCTGTAATGAAGTAGCGTGTTTTGCGTCTTGTTTGCGGTGCTTCTTGATTTTGGATTAACATGGAGTTAGTAAGAGGCCACATTCAAGAATTAAAACACTCAACTTCACCACAGAAATCGAAGAAAGAAAGCATCGTTAAGCCCCGAGATGCAGACGTATCGCTACTTTCTTCTACGATTCGGTACTTTACTGACCACCAAAGCGCATGAAACTTATTACACAGACCTTTTAGTTTCTTCAAAGAAGGAATGAACCACCATGTCGTCATTCAGATCATAAATTTCCAATGTCGAAGACTATCTTGAATTTGAAATTTAATTTGGAGAAAGAATGTGGTGAAATATGATGCGTAAATGACAATAAACAATGCATATTTGTAATGGATGAGAAGAAGAGAATAACATGGCTGAATCACGTATTGAAGTGATGAATGGCTACGGGTGAAATTCTCTGTGTATCGACACAATTCGATTTTGAAACAATAGGGTGTGTTGGGTTGTCTACTAATAAAGACAGCCAAGTTTTGCTTTTTGAGAAGAAAGTTGCATACAGTTTGGGAAGCTTTTTTAATTCAAGAGCATTCGTGCATTTAAAATTAAAAACTTAATTTTGTAATAGTATTTAATTTTATTTTTCTGCAATAAAACTGCGGCAACGAAATTTAAAAAGATAAATAAATAAATAGAAAAAACCTCAGCGTCAATCATTTTTAAACTGCTCAAACCGATTTTTTTTTCCTTCAGAAACGTGCCTATTTATTTTATGAAAATCGTCTCTTAAAAAGGTTTTTTAAATTTACTTCCAGTGGTGTATACTCCATGTTAAAAAATTACCGCCCTCAAAAAAAAAAAAAAAAAAAAAAAAAAAGGAGAAAAGAAAGAAAGAAAAGAAAAGAAAAAAAAAAGAAATGAAAAAAAGCCTGAGATGTGAAATACAGTTGTAATTTCATTTACGACATGTAAAAATATATGATGTAAAATAAGGATATAGTAAAACCAATCTCTCTTTGGAAGAAGCCATTTTATAGCTTTGAATTTATTCGTTTTATCATTCCAACTATAAAACTGAAATCTTCCACCAAAGTTTGAACAAAGTGCGAGGTGTGTCGGGCATTGAGAACTCAAACTGCGATTATCATCTTTTTGCTGCCAAAGTTGACCTTTCTTATGAACTAAAAAGTCACCTGTCAAGGTATGACGGGTAAAAATTGCTTCTGTTCTTCTAAATTTTAACGAAGCCATTGCCTGTTAGGTGATACTTTGATAGTTGAAATTGTAACCCTAAATCCAGTGGATTAACCCTCAACTCCAGTAGATAACGTTCATAGTTGACCACTTTTCCGTTTCTTTATTCTCCGAAGTGACGCAGTCTTACCAGTAAAACAGTTAAGTTACCGGATCGAGTTCAGCCTTGTTACAATAAAGCCTTTTCCTGCATGTTAAACATTACCAAAACACATTATCAAATTATCATGCCGTGGCGCGAGTTTCATTGTTAAAACACGCGGGTTACTCGATTATCGGCTATTATTTATATGTGGATTATTAAAAACGTGCTATGTATCTGAAATAAACAAAACAGAAAGAAAGAAAAAAGTTGACGCTCGAGCATTAAATTTGTCTTCAGTGAATCGGGCAACGCACACACACACACACATTGACCGAATTGAAAGCGATGCTTACTCCAATTCCATATCTTACCCCACATTTTTGCTTCCTTCCGTGGTTTGCTTCCTATTAAAGACGTTGAAATAATGATCGAGGTAATGACTACAGAGCGAGAGAGAGAGACGATCATCGATTATGACTCGGTACATCTAGATATTAAATTAAGAAGAAAAAAATCCGAGTTACCTTCAGCACTGCATTTTAGCCAGCTTCAGAAACTGGTTTCTTTGGGACGAACCTTGAAGTTTCTCGTGTACGAGGATGGCATTCGAAACAGTGTGGTACATAAATCAATATTGGAATTAAATATCGGCCAGACGGAGATTATTAATCGGATTGAGAGTATAATTTATGTAAAAAATAGGACAGATGATATTGGAATTCATTTTTGGTGCCATTCAAATTAGTTTGAAAAAAAAAAGGAATGTATATCGTCTCAAGAGTGATCTGGGTGGAAAACAGATCGACATTCTGTGATGCAATAACGGGTGTTTTGGAGATGTGACCAATTATTCTTTTTATTTGAACGTGTTAGTCAAAACTTGTTAAAGTCGTATAAACTATGAATTTATGACTTAGTGAATTTGCGAAGAAGAAAAGGAAAAACATAATTTATCCTAACTTATCTCCCCCCCCCTCAAAAAAGAGAGAAAGAAACAATAATAATAATAACAACAACAATAGTAATAATTTGAACTTGATTTGAATAAGTAATCTATGTCGGTAAGTTTCCACAAATTACTCAATATGACTCTTATTTTATCAAGTCCTTGACGGTCATGCACGTATAATTGTTATCAGTATTTTTTTAACATAAATTTTTTAAACAATACATTAAAAAAAATTTTAAATGGGGCCTCATGCGATTGACTTTTTCCACGCGTTTGATACCAATTAGAACCATTGAATTTGTTGAACATTTTCCAACTTTTTTCCTCCTCTCTTTTCCACATAAAGTCACTGCAAGTTTTCCTCGCAGTAGAAAGCTAGAAATTTCCGCCTGCAGAAAATACGAAAATTTTCTATAAAAACATTACAACTCAACACAAAAAAATAAACCTTCCATTAAAACAATACACATAAACATAAAAACGACAAACATTCTAGAAAAATAATACACATAAACATAAAAACAATAAACATTCCATAAAAATAATTCAATTTTTTTATTGATCGATTATACCTCTCTCAAAAATGAAAAATCTTGTATTCTCAAAAAGATGACAACTGTTTTTTATTTCTTGTACAACCCATTTGAAGAGAAATGTGAAATCTTTTTCATCCTTGTATGAATTAGAATTTTCTCCTTTAAAGTAGAGAGCATCAATATGTAAATTTTTAATTTTTTAAAAAAATTACGTTATTTTAACTTTTTTTTTCGAGTATTATTTTTTCATTGCCAAAAGTGTTGAAAATTCTTTTCTCCTTTTACACCACTTGACTAAAAGTAGAACTTATACACGTTGATTTGGATTAAAAAAGTTTATTACATTTTGGAGTATTTCTGCAAGTTTAGAGAGGAAAGGTAAGACTATGGATAAAAATACGATATCAAACGTAAATTTTTGATTTGTAAAAAGACATAAAATAAGGAAATATTCTACTAATGATGCCATTTTTTCTCCCTATCGAAAACTGAGGCCTCTTTCACGCAGTCTTTATTCTAATTAATTTTGTCCATGTATGTAAGTGAGTCAAAAGTTTTTCCTGCATTTAAAAAGGATTAACTAAGAAAGACATGAATGCAATATTTTGGAAATTTTGTGCATTCATATCATTGTTTTTTTATTATTTATTTTTCCGTGCGCAAGTGTGGAATGGTTTACTTCTCATGTGTATCTGTTTTAGATACCAAAATATACGCAAGTCATTTGTTTCTCTTCTCGTAGAGAAATTTGATAGCTACTGAAACATTGCTAAGCGATGCTTAAATTAAACGAGGATATTGTCGACAAATAACTGAATGTTATTTGTCACTGTTAAATGATTTAAATTGAATAACTTTTTTTGAAGAACAATTATTGAGCCAAAGTGTGTACGAAGAAAATACAAATATAGTATGAGCAGAGATGGAGACATATTCTCCTCACAAAAGTTTCATAAATGACGTTATTCGATAGAAATGTTACTGATTTACGACTGCGTCTCAGTGTAAGATAATTAGTAAATTGGTTTCAATAAAATACTTTTAGAGGTTTAAGGTAAGATGTGTGTACTTCGGTGATGGACATTAAACGAATTTTTCGTCGTTTTCTTACTTGAGGTTAACAATTTCTGTAGCCAAAAACGTGACCAAAATATGAATTAGTATGCATTTGTTGGGATGAAAAATATTTTACGGATGAATTTTTAAATTTCCCGAATGAATGTTTCTAATATCTCATTAATAACTGTTAGATGAATGAATATACAAGTATATATTGCAAGAACATTTTATACTGCATCATGACTGGAAAATCGGAAGAACGTTTATTCTCTCCCTTTTTGTCGTCCCTAGAGTGAAAGCAAGTCTATATCACTCCACGTAAATCATAGAAATCAAAAGAAAAATGCGTATAAATTTTAAAGAATAGCCTAAATTTTTAAAACAAGTAAAACAGCTGATCTGAAAAAAAATTTCGAATAATAAGAATAACGAAACTAAAAATCAAAGGAAATTAAGAAACCGGTCGAAAAATGGTAAATAGTAAGAAAAACGAAAAGTAGAGAGTAAGAAGTTTAAAACCGTAAATGTAAATATTTTGAAGAACTTTAACGAGATGATTAATAAAAACAAATGTTTTTAAAGTTCAGTAAAAGCTGAAAATAATAATAATATTAGTACCATTTGTTTTAAGTCGAATTTCATATTCTTTTCCAAATCTGAAGTAAGAAGTTATGTTTCATTAATAAAAGATCCTGCGTATCAATTAATTGGATCCACTCTGCTGATAGGAAAAAGAGTGGGGGGGGGGGGGGGTCAGGGTGGAACCAGTTGAACTCTTCTGTCTCCGGAATAAAATAAAACATTCGATCAATGCGATGGGTTCGCCCTAAATGACTTAGCAGATTCGAATGTGGAGCATATGGGATGGATCGAGGTCACCGGAACTTTTTGCAACTCGAGAAATCTTCGCACGTCTCTTCGGAGGCTTGGCTTGTACAGTACAGTCCCGAAGTTGGACCTGGGGGCACAAACGGGTAGATCACTGGATCGATTTTTCGTGAATCAGCTGTTAATGAGGAGACATATCTAGATCAGAAACAGTGACCTTGGAGTGCGTCACCCGATGACCTTGGCTAAAATGTTAACGCGTTTATTGTTCGAAAATTGGAGCCGTCGTTTTCGATTCAGTATTGTTCTCATTGGAAAAAGAGTAATAGATTTTCATAATGAAAAATAGTCATTTTAAAGGTCTCCCTTCGTTTTTATTTCTCAGTGATAACAATTTGCTGTGACTGTATCCTGTTCTTGGCACCGCAACACAACATGTCTTCACGTATTTTATTCTGTTTCATTCCATTTCGAACCGTGGGATCTGCTGAAGTATTTCCAGTGAAGTATTTCCAGTAGCAAAAACTTCAGCTTTAAAATTCTGAAGATGCACTCCTCCCGTTTATGACATATATGTTGCTGTGAAAGTCCTAAATTTGGTAACTGTCGACATTAGCCGGATAATATCAACATCCACATACGAAAGACGTCAGCGAAAGTCTGAATATTATCGAGAGTAGACATTCTCTAATTTCGGTCTGTGACGAAAATATATATACAGTTGCGCTTGATTTTTTGAACTGTGTTAGACAACGAAAGCTGTTCATAAAATCTAATAGCATTGCTTAGACATTTCGCGACTGGTAAGCTAATTGTAAAACCGATGGTATTCGCAAATGAGAAGCTCGGAAAATCGTGAGTCAACTGTGTATACTCTTGATTTTTCAGTTAAAAAACTTCAGGTTAGCGTATTACTTAGACATTATCATTCTACTGAATTATTCATCGCATAGAGTCTTTATGAAAACGTATTTTATGATAACTATTAATTAAATCTTGCGGAAACAGTAACAATTATTAGCCGAATTATCTATTCATTTCCTTCAAAATCAATGTAATAGTTCTTCAGCTTCTTTCAGAAAATCCCTTTTTAAAAGTTTCTAGTTTTGTGTTTCTTTACTCTTTATACTGCGGCTTACCGTTGACTAAGCTCATATCATCGGCAACCATCAAAGGAAACCTGTTCCATTTTGCGCAGTCTATGTTTGAGTGCCGCAAAGTGTGAGGTTTCATATACTTGTGGGTTTGTTACTGATGTTTGCTGAGCCTCGATTTTGTGCATTCTAGCGCCTACTCCTACGCTTGACAATTCCGCAAGTGGTAAGTACTGCTTGCGCAATTTTACCTGAGGTCAGGTCACGGAAAAACATGAAACTTAAAAAAACTCACTTGCAAGTCATCTTATACACCTAATTGATAAAAATCTGGAATTTGACAGAAGAGACAAATGCAAATCCTCCGGAAGAGATCTTCAGAAAACTTCGCGCGGTACAAAAATCTTGCATAGAAACGATTTCTAAATGAAATGTTCTTTAGACTCTCAAAAAGCAATTCTTATATTAATTTCTCTGACTCATCTAAAAGCAGTGTCTAAATTTAATTCCATAGTTGGTTCACTCATTCAAAAATTCATCTGTTTCCTAAATACTCTCTAGAAAAAAAATTCAGTAGGAAAAAAAAGTTTAAACTGCTTCATAGATTATCTTGAAAAATTAACACAATGCATCGATGTTTTAGGAGGTTCAGACACTTTCTAAGTGAGCTTTCATGTAATGTCAAACGTTTTCACGTGCATCTTTAATTCAAATCTGTATATATATTTCGGATAAAGTTTTTACTCTTATTTGTTTAATTCATCAATTAAACTTATATCGTTGTAAGTTAACACCCCTGCCCTGGTATGGCTCATAGAAATAGTATAATTCACTCTAGTTTATAATTTCCCCAGAAATGTTTGTAAACAAAATAATATGTTCGATAGTCTGTTTTGACGTTTCATTGAAAAGTAGGTGGATGATTTCAGGTAAGATTGTCCCTTCCCACTTTTTAAACTTAAGGGTGATTTTCGAACAAGCTCAAACAAAAACCTTAAGATGACTTGGATGGATTAAGAAATTATAATGCTGTGGGAATGTAAAGCGCTGTAACTGCAAATTTCAATTTTTCATTTGTTTTGCCTTTTGCCATCTCTTGAACTTTAGCTTTATTGTACAAGCTTGCCTATTTGGCTTACGTTGAAAATAAAGCACAAAAAAGAAAAAAAAATCAAGCTGCAACATTTCCCTTTTGCTAATGGGGAATCCAAAATGCGTTGCTTCAAGTGACTCATTTCTCAGATACTACGCTTTACCTTCTCACGACAGCTTTCTCATGGCACTCATGTTTTCACTTTTGCTGTTTGTGTTATCTTACGGTATGTGTGCAGTTTCTTGATATTCCGGTAGAACGCTGCTCCACTTTCAAAACGCTCCTGATCTGCAATTAAAATATGTGTCGTCTGCTATATATAAGATAGAAATTCAATTATCTCGCTAGTATAATTATAGAACGCAGGTGAAAAGGGGTCTGAAACACGTTCTCAAGGTGAAAAATCGACAATGGATCGGTGTTCCGTCTGGGTAGTAGTTTCCAGTTGGCAGTGAAACCATGCCCCAGTGAACTTGTTTCTCTCGACAGCCCGGAAGGGAAGCATTATCGTGACATCAGATGTGGATTTAATTGTCTCTGACAATACAGAAGATGGTGAACAAGAAACTTTAAAAATCGAAATCGTTTTGCATCGAGGAGGGAGGGAATCGCACAAGCGGAACTGGTTTCGTGGTGAGATGGTCCTTGATGACGTTTCCCTTACTCTTTTCAAGGCTGTGTTAGTATGTACCTGGGTTGCCAAGTTGGCTCTTTGCAGGTTCTAATAGTTAACCATTTCCAACTTTCTGTGGCTGCTTTTGTGTTAGATAATGCCAATCCATATCATCTTTCATGAGAGAAGTAATCGTTGATTTTGGTGGTTTCCGTGCTCTGATGAATTTATCCCTTCACCAGTCGGGAAAAAGACGCATCAAACTGGTTAAATTTAAATTCAATAACTAAAGGTTTGGCGGGGGTAAAGATGTAGTATTTATAGCCATTCAAATTCGTTAGATGTATGAGTGTGATGAATAATGCGTAGGTAAAAATATTTCCGTCATCTTTAAACATAAAAAATGTGAACATTAATAATATTCTAAACTTAATTTTGTGAAGTTTTTCTCTTGATATTCTTGCTAGAAGTTAAGAGTACTTTGAGTACTTAATCTTGTTTTGATTGCCTTTTATGACGAATATCGGAGGTTACCGAACCTTCCGGTTTAGAAAAGGATTCAGTTACAAGTACAAGTTAGATTTATAATGCTGCAATGCCTTTCCCGTTATCTTACATACAGGAACAGATGCTCTTTTCCAGACTTTTGATATTATTTTCTGGTTCTCATGTTTCAATTAAAGACTAACCGTTAATTGTAAGAATTTCGTGTTTAAAAATTTCCCGGATAAATTAACTGCTTCTGACCAAAGTTTAGACACAAGTTAAGCGTGGTTTTTTACTGGATTTCATTATAACTCTATAAGCATCTGTTGACTAAAAAATTGCCTACTGACTAAAAAATCAACGTTAAAAAATGTCCACTTGCCATTATTCAAAAAAGTCGCCATTAAAAGTACAGTCAGTAACTTTCTCCGTCGAAGATTTCATATTTTGACTAAAAAGTTGCTATGTATTTTTATTTATTTTTTATATCACCAGAATGTTTCATGGTACTCTTCAGGATTTCATGCAACAAGATTTTTACAATTTGTACCGGTAATTTCCGTCCACATTTCTTCTCCTTCATGCACTCATTCTAGATTTAGTATATCTACGACTCATTTTTGTTTTAAAAACTGGTTGAAATGAAGCATCAAGTGGTATCTAATAATTAAAAATCTCTGAAATATTACTTATTGTTTCCAATCTCTTGATTCCAGTTTATTTTAGCTACTTCACATTCTGTTAATTCTCCGATTTTTTTTTTTTTTAATAATCTGCTGGGCTAAGTATAGTGAACAAATCAAATGACTGTTTATAGGTTAGTACATTCCTTGTTAAACATTTAAAGATCTATCAAAAAAGTTGATTTTATCACTGCCCCATGTTATGAGAAAGTCAGTGGTGGTGTTCGGTTGAGAGTTAATTTGTAATTGACCATGGCTTTTGCCCCACGAGGTCATATATAACTTGTTGTTTCGCATTTTGCCGGCAACCCTGCCAAGAGATGGATAGAATATAAGAAAACTTTCATCCGGAACAACAGCGGGTAATTAAAGGATGAGAATACGCAAGCGACGAATGGTGAGTTGTCACTTTTTTAGCGTGGTTGCAACATGCCCTTACAGTTGCAGATTTTTTTGCCCTGTGGAATCCCGAGAAAGTGTTTTGTAATGGTGCTCTTTTCTATGTTCGAACGGCCCGAGGCTTCATTTTCTGAGACTTTGTCTCAGACAGGCTTGTCAGGTTTTCTGAAGAGGCCTTTCTTTTTGTTTGCTCCGTATCTCCGGCGTTGCTGTCAGCCTCCTTGAGTGGAGTTTCTATGCATACCTGAAAGGATCGCAATAATTTTATCCACAGGATTCCTTCAGCGAGTTCTTACCAACCTCTTTATTCTGTTGCATGTTTGCATTTGAAAGAAATGAGCCCGAGTTTGCGTTAAAGGTGAGCTTGAGAAAGTGCAACTAGTCTGAGAAACATTTCCTAAAGCTCTAGCAATTCGATGGTGCCATTTGAAGAGTAAATGCCATTTCTTTACTTTGCTGCTGATTCAGCCATTCTGGAAAAAAAAAAAAACATCATGGACTATCAGGAACTCATATTTCATGATTTTATCAGGAACTCATATTTCATGATTTTATCAGAAACTCATATTTCATGATTTTGGGGTTGACCAGTCGCAATCGTAATGCAAGAGCCACAGAATATCCACAATAAGTATCAAGCATACAATAGTTGAAATGTGACAAAAAGCTGATTACCTTTTGGTTATTTATTTATTAGATTGGACAAGGATTTAATACGTGACCATACAGTTTTCCGAATTTCGCAACCTACATTGATGTAAGACCGGCAGCGTCCGAAGCAAAACATCACAAAAAAATGGCAGCTATTGTCATGCGCAGAGCATTGCACACCGGTTCAAAAATTCAGTCCTGCGAAGGCCACTTTTCAATGCTTTAAGGAAGATACTTGTACGTATCTTTTTGGTCTTGCTATACTTAGTTTATTTTTGAAGTTTGAATCTATTTTTCATTTTATATTACAAAAAAAATCTTTAGCAATAAAAAAATTGTTTTTACTACACATTTTGCTTTTACAGTGAAACAAACGTATGTTTTAAATATTGTTTCACATGAAGACATCAGGGTAAAAGTTACGTAACATATGCTAAAGCATAGAAATCGTCATTACGGAACTATAAAATGGTTCATTTCTCTTAAAATTTTTGAGAGATAGGACTGGAACTGTCAGCTATTGGGAAGTTTTCAAGATTTTCTATTTTATCTTAGTAGAATATAAAATGTTCGTATGTATCTACTCTCCGCCATACATATTACAAAAGTGTAATTCAGAGTAAGAATCATGAAAATATTCGAATTGACATCAGAAAATTTTTGTGATTCACGAATATTATTCCAGCTGAAATCACACTTGCTTGTGTCAAGACATATTTTTACTCATAGTATCTATACTAAGCAAAACTCGGTTTTCGTAAAACAGCACGGTAAAGTTTCGTCTTAGCGCACATCTTCGACGGATCTTAGTGCAAAAAGTACAAATGGAAGATCGTATTGTTATATGTCATCGAAATATCGTTGTTTTTCTAGCTGATCGCTCGGGCGAAGCGTTGAAAATCTATTTTATCATCTTTTTCTAACATCTTTGTCCTCGATCACTTGGCTTTCATAGCAAGAGTTCTTCGTCAATAAAAAAGGGTGTCGTAAACAAATCTTTTAGTTACAACTGAAATTTAAAATAACCGAATCCGAAGACGGATATATTGTTCAGTACTGGCGGGTTTTTTTAATATGTTTTTTATTTATTTATTTTCTGTCTTCTTTTGTAAGTTTTGCTCAGAAACAATGGGTCATAAAATTTTACTAGTTTGAATCTTGAGCCAATTTTTGTTAAAATCGCATGAATCAAGTGATGGATCATTCAAAAAATATTCATTCTCCAATTTCTAAAAAAAAATTTGTCTTCCGTCTGGCTACTACTCAAAATTAATATCCAAAACCTAATTGGATGATTTTGTTCCGTGGGAAACAGTATGGATGCTCTACTAGAAACATTGAAGCAAAAGAAATGATTGGACGTGAACGAATTGAAAGAAGTAATAAGTAGCATTAAAGTTTTTTTCAAGCATAGCATTTCGGACAAAAGCGATTTTCTATAGCAGACATTTTTTTCGTATGCATGACAATTAAAAAAATTTAGCCTTTCACTAAAAAGCAAAGGTTTTCAAAAAAAGAAGAAGAAATCCTCCAGTATCTTTTAAGAAAAGAGCTGCGCAAAAATCGACGACAAAAAATAAAACATAATTCTGTGAGGTAAAGAAAATTACATTCTCCGAGCTTTCATATTATCCTGAAATTTATGAGCTCAAATTAATTGTAAAAATATCCATCGTACTCATTGAATAAAATCCAGGAAGAAATTTCACCAATTTACAGTTCATTAATCAATTTCATTGACGCTTTTACAAGAAAGTTTTAGAAGTTTAGAAAAGAAATTCTGAAACAGTTGCTGAAATAACTTCTAAATCAAAGAAACTGTGGTTGTTAACACTGCCATTCTTATCTCCTTTCTCCCACATGCCACAATTTACTCTAGAATATCCGACTACCTGGATGGTTTGCATCAAAACAAAAACTGAACCCCTCACACGCGACGCAAGCGAAGGTGTGTTGGTCTCAGATAAGGAAAGAGGGAAGGAGCAAGTCTCACTTCTTATCGGACGCACACAGATACACACTTCCTTATTCCGGAAGGGTTCGTTTGAGGTGATTGCCTATGGTATACCTTTGAAGCAGATGTCTCCAATTCCACGAGCCTAAAGTTAGCTAATTCTTGAATACTGAACATGCAGTTGTTTCTGTCAGTCAGTAACTCTCGGAACACAAAACATATAATTACACTCATTTAGATCTTTCAAGTACGGAAAAGCTAGCTAACCATCAAGTGGGCGTTAAG
The DNA here is from genome assembly GCF_026930045.1 of Uloborus diversus. Taxonomy (NCBI): domain Eukaryota; kingdom Metazoa; phylum Arthropoda; class Arachnida; order Araneae; family Uloboridae; genus Uloborus; species Uloborus diversus. The sequence continues at coordinate 209,926,626 of NC_072731.1, read as the reverse complement.
CAGGGGTGCTTGTCACAATAGTGTCAGCGGAGAGATTTTCGACTCGACCATTGAATGTTACGGTGCAATGTAGTTTAAAGTTAAACTCACTGTTAAAAAATATAAATCATCACAAAAAAAACTGTTCATGTATTCCTGTTTATTGTATATGTATTGGCAACAGTCGAACAGTACAGTATTGTAATTCACACTATAGGGTGTTTCCAATTTAGAGACTCAACAAATGATCTACTGATTCCAATTAGGAAAAAAAACTAGCTGAAATGGCTAATTTTATCTGTTTAATTTTGATTAGATAAAACCAGCCGTTCTTCTTGAAGACAGTTTGCTATTGCAATCAAATTGCTCTTTCTATACCAGGTACATGGATTTGTCTACTTGTAACCTTCGCAATAGTCCCGCCGTTCTTGATGAACATTCCGGTTATCCTGAATTTTTTCTTATTCTCATACCATCGATGGTTTTTGGGAACTCGTTTTCGAAGCCTGTCACCTTGAGCAGTGTTTTTATTTTTTAGCATTTTGCCACATCGTGTTCTATCAAGGCATCATCACCTGATGGGCTCGGGTTTTGCTTTTTTCGTTTTCTCAATACCTCTTTCAGTTGCGCTGTGTGTCATTCTTGAGAAACACTCTTTTCATCTCGGAAAATCGAATGGATTGAGTTTGTTTGAGCTGCCGAATGAAACACCTGATGAAAGTGTCAGGTTTGGCATCAAAGGACTCCTTCTTAATGGATGTCAGAAAGCAGCGTCCTTGAAGAACAAAGTCGAATCTGGGTTGATCGAAAGTGACGTAGTTCGTCCTCAGATCGAATGTTCCCCGCTGCGAATGTCTGTTTCGCTTATTAATCCTTCGATCATTATTTGCATTAGGCTTAATATCCACAACGGCATACTTAAGTGAGAAGAAAAGCACACGAATCATATGTTTCTTATTGTAAAAACTTGTGATATTTATTTATTTATTGTCTTAAATCATTAAACGGTCAAAGTGCATCTAATATATTGCGAAGATGTGCGCCGAATCGAATGAAGGCAGACGCGTGGATCATTTCAGTTCATTTTTAAGAAAGATTTTACTCATTTATCGGGTACATTATTTTAGAGACATGTCCTCTGAACGTTGGTCCGTAAAAACCTGGTTTTTGAAGTTGCAAGATCGCTCAAATAAGGTAATTGTATTAAGGGGAATCGGTAGCCTGCTTGCGCGTAATGTTACATTGCTAAACTTAAAATACCTTTTTTCCCAAAGAAGTATAATTGATAGAAACGTACAATTTTCAGTGTTTTCAAGAGATATTTAAGAATCTATTGAAGTCTAAGGCAATTTATTTCATAATTTATTGAACTTCAATCAACAGTCACTTTTTAAATGGAGAAGAAAGCCGTTTTTGACCACAAAAACAGCTATTTAGAAAAAATTGTGAGTCTTAAAGCAAAAATGTTGCTTCAGTATAATTAGGAATACATAAATAAACTGTGGCGAAATTTTCAAAATATGTAAAGTTGTTTTATACAAAAATAAACATAATATTTGAAATTGGCGTTTTGAGAAAACCGCATTTGAAAGTAAAATTTTACGTACATTTTAACATATTCCTACCACTGTAATATTTAAATTGAGTCAATTAACTCTAAACAGAAAAATGAATTTCGGTGTCGCTTGAAAGCTCTCGATTTAAACATGATTAATATATAAAAGTTGAAAAATTATTTTTCTTTCTGGTTTTAGGGTTCAAATTGTTTGGAAGTTAAAATATCAAAAACCAAAAACCAAAACCGTAAAAACCCAAAAGCATAAAACGTAAAAAAAAAAGAGAAAACTTTTAACTTTAAATGTAAATTTTGTGTGTTTCTTCTCATAATATTCCGCTTTTACATTTCCGAATTTCAATATTTTGCCGTAATTGTTTCTCTACTTTTCTCTTTTTGAAGTTATAACTATCTAATTTGGCTATTTAAGAACGGTTTTATAATGCTAAGTACCCACGAAAGAAATAATAGTTTTTCATATAATTAGGAATTCATTTCACATTGCGGAAAACTGTTGCAGCAATAAAGTAGCGCAGCATTATTTTATATATAAGTTGCAATTTCGCAATTTCTTTCTTTAATTCACTAAACATTATTCCATTTTCAAAAAAGTGGGATTGCACAAGAATATAAGTTTACTTTTATCTCTTCTCGTTTCAAAAATATGCATTGAGAATGAGTAAATAAAATGATTTTGTTTAAAGTAAACTGATAAAATGTATTAAGACTCGTTCAATCTAGCATAAATGAATTATTCAAGACATCTTGTCACGGCAATGATCACGGATGATGTTTTTTCTCCTTTTCTCAATCCTTGGGTAGGTCATACTCCTTCACATACATACTGCCAATATGCTACCCTATAAGAATTGCAATGCGACTTAACCAGTCTTTCATATTTTAACTGATTGCACTAATTTGGTTTTCAATAAATGCAGATTTTTTGGTTCTGCACATCCATATTTTTCAATTAGAAGGAAAAAATCTTTACTTTCCTTCTCTTGAGGAAATCTGTTTTATCAGCCTCATTTAATTCTACTTTGTCTTTTCAATTGGTAATTTTTAACCCTCTTGCTTTGCTTTTCTCATGTTTTAAAACCAAATAAATAAATTAAAATTGTTACTTTTAAAACAATATCATAAGACATTTACAAGCTTCGTTTGCGTGTTTTCGTCTACTTTCTGGCTATTAATTTCATTCGTCTTGAATGAAGAAGGTAGAGATGCCCTGAACTTGGTAGGGAGAAATTCTCATTTTGCCAAATGGGATTCCAAATGATGAAAAATAAGCAAAATATTATAATAGTGTTGCACTGTCCACAAATTTTCCGAATCGCCTGTCAAAATTTGTCAAATAAGAGAAATTTTTTTGGAGTTCACAGTGACCTCCAGTGACCTCAAATTAGAATATCTCCTGGAAGAAGGATCTTTTGTTGAATTACAGAATTAGAGGCGGGAGGGGGGGGGGAACTTATCTTAAATTATTTCGTTTTCTTCGCGCGGTTAGCTGTTTGATAGTCCATTGGAAGCTTGTCTTTGCATTTCTCTTAGTTGGTGTTTTCTACCAGTTTCGTTTGTTTTTATTATTCCTCAACGTGTTCTTTTTAAGAATCTTATTTTCCTTCGAAGAATCTCCTGGAAAAGAACTGATGTTCGCCGCTAGAAAGAAACCACTTGTGGGAGTTCCCTCTCTCCCACAGTAAACTGAATGAATCCAGCTCGCTTGCAGATGGGGTTCTCATGGTTAAATCAACGGCGCCGCTGCGATCCTCTAAAGTCTCTATCTTTCTTTTTACTTTCTTTTGATTCTTTTCGCAGCGAACGAACCGAGGGCTGTTGCCGAGGCGGCGGGACGCCTCTTTCGAACGGATTGGAAACGCGTGTGATGCTGACGGAGTCGAAATGAAAAGTAGACGTTACGTCGACGTCGTATGCGCTCGCACGATCCGTGGGTTACACCTACGCTGCCCTCGGTGAAATTCCTACCATTTCTCGGGGAAGTTTTTAATTTTTTGTTCAACATTTTTTTTCTTGTTCCCACTGTCATGTGTAAAGTAGAAAACTTCAATTATTTTGTTTCGTAAGATTATTCTTCTCTTTTCACCCGCCAAAAAATTATGATGAATTTTTTTCTACAAATAATATGTAAAAATGTGCATCATATAGAAAGTATTTCTTGCAAAATCACTCTCGGCCAACCCAACGGATAATATCTCACGTGAGTGCTATTGAGAACAAGTGAGTCTTTGGTCATGTTTACACTACCAACGAAAGAAGTGCAGGAGCTCTGTGGTCTGCATAACTTATTTTCGCACGTAAATAACATGATTTCTTTCTAATATAAAAAAGACACATGAAAAAAAAAGAAATGCAAGGGCTAAGTTAACTCGAGTTATTATTCAAAATAAGTCCTTCCCTATGTTTTGACATTCACAGTGATTGCTGTTGCAGTTTTTAAAAATTAAAGTGCATGATAATATGGAAATAAGATTATAACTTGTTGTCTGTTTATATTCTGTGTAGCAACACAATGAAAATGAACAATTTGAAATTTTTCGAAAGATTATAATTTGAAAAACAAGGGAACCCAAGGCTCAGATAATAGCGTAACCTTACGTTGAACCTTAAGCCTAGTGTGAGTTTTTATGCTTTTCTTTTGTTTAGATTTTATTTTTGGACAAGAATATCAGATTTGTTTCTCATAAGGACTATTTAGTAATATGAGCGACAAATAAATAAATAAAAATAAAGAAAAAGTTTCAAGTTTTTAAAATTTATTTTATTTGCGAAAGAGGAAATTGATGAGTATTGCACGCTGTACCTTTGTACATAAGTTAAAATTATGTTTTGGAAGTTAGCTTGTGGGACGAAATGCAAAAGTCATTAGTGATTCTTCCACTTTTTCAGATTTACACAATTTTTTTAAAAATATTTATTTGTTTATTTTAATTTTGTTTTATTTATTAAATAATTTTATTATTGTTATTATATTAATTTTTTTGAGTGAAAACGCAAACTTGAAAAATCAAACCGAAAAGATGTTCTTGCGTCATAGCTTTCTTTTTTTAATTTTTTCTTTACAATATCCTTTGAGTTATGTGTCGTTTCTCCTTCAATACCGTCCCTAGGCATCTTTTATTGATTCCAAAAATTTTCTAGTGTCAGCAATCGTCTCCAGCAGTGATTTCTGGCGCGAGAAAAGTCGGACAAAACACCGCCGCCGACACAGACAGAATGTATAGACGAGAAGAAAATAAATGCATTGTTGAGTCTGTTCATAGAGTTGAAATTTTGTGAACGAAATGCGCCTGAACCAGCAAAGCTTTCAACTCGCACAATCCGTCGAGAAAAATGATGAATTATTTATCGTCGACACCGGAGCCATTATGTTTTATGAAGAGCGTTAGAAAGTCATAAGGTAAGAAAATGGTCATGAAAAAAAAAAAGTGTCGTAACTTTTGCTGTGTCATAAGATTGACGAAAACAGAAAGAAAAGGGAAAAAAGCACATAATGTAAGTGGCCGATTTTTTTCTGTGCAGTACTCAACTTGAAGATTCCGTCATAGAGCTTGCCATGTATGAGTTTGTAAATCCATTTCATATTGTATAGAGAAATTTAAAGATTTTTATTTAAATGATTTTAAAAATGTCTGGGAAGGTTAGTGTATTCATTTTCATTATTTTTTAGTGATTATATTTAAAGTAGTAAATATTGTTTATTTAAATAACATTAAAATGTGTGTCAGATTTAAATATCATTGCAATGTTGAAAAGTTTGTATCATTTTCGACCGTTGTTAGAATTAAATCTGTCTAAATGAGATCAATTGAAAATTTTCACTTTGTAACTAAAGCCAAATACCATTTTCGTGAGCGCGTTGCATATTGAATTTAAAGTTTTTATTCATTGTTCAATTTTAGTAACGTAGGTATTTTTCAAAAAAAATCATTGATCTATTTTATCTGGATTCTGTAATTAAGCTGGTAGGCAAAATGAAACATCATGATAACTTACTTACTGGGGCCAATAGACGCACAGTAGGGCGAAAACGCCAAAAAGCGCTTGAAAATGTATTTTTTCCCTAAATTTAACCAGTTGAGGATTAATAAATTTGCACTGTCCTATCTCTAAGGCAATCAGAACTGGAATTTCAGAGTCCTTACTACAGAGTCCACTACTACACTAAAGGGAGCCTTTAGGCGGCGAAGAACCATGAAAGCGGGAATTTAAAAAAAAAATGCTTTTAAGCAGTCTATATATTTTTTTTTTCTCATTAAAGACGGATGCTTTTAATTTATCTCGTGTTCAACGATAGTAATAGGACAAAAAATAAATAAATAAATAAAATAAATGAATAAAAGAACATTCAAACCAAAAAAAGGTTTTGATCAGCACCGAAAACTAGGGAAGTCAAAGTTATTTTTTTCAAACCACTCTACAAAAAATTTTCTCTTATGTACTCTTTGAAACTAATATTAATTAGTCATCAATAGTCTGTATGAAGACAGTGAAAAGGAATTAGCTGCGTAAACCTACGAACTTTGGAATAGTATGCATGTGTGAACAAACAATCGAGAGAAGTTATTAAAACATTTTAAAGCGCTTTTTGGCGTTTCCTCCCCACTGTGCGACGGTCGGGTGCCGTGTACCATTTGATTTTCAGGCTATCTGCGCCTGTAAATGTAGTTTTTGGATTCAAAAAGCTGCAGGACGGTGAAGCTTACTTTTAGACGATGCGTTTTCGAAGTGACGCTCGTTATTTTGCAATTTACTTCACGTAATTTATGATTCGCACTTTTTTTGTTGAGCTTAGTTATTTATTCGTTCCTTATACATATTACATATATGTCGATTACTAATATAAGTTTATGATCTCATTCACAATTCGTGTTAAGCGGGGATAAAATCTTTTTTTTTTTTTTTTTTGTTCAACATTTTCAACAACAAATACGTCAATACCTGTAACGAACGGCTTCTTCTAATGTTTTTGTTTTATTGCGTGAGTAATTTTGATTTTGTGGTAAAAAATATCAACGGTACGAAGATGGATAAACAAAGTGCTTCGTAAAAACTTTAAAGAAATAATATTGAAGAAATTGATTTGTTTCTGTTCATCCGTGGGTAAATGAGTGTGGACATTTCTTTTAATATACGTCCCATTAAGAACTTATAATTATAAATCGGACAAAAGCAGCTCAGAATCTAACTAAAAATAATATAATTGCTGAAGAAATAAATTTAAAAAAAAATAAAGTCGTACTTTGGGAGTTTATATTTTGAGGCTGATAACTTCAGTCTTTAATGTACTGTTCAGCTACAATTGCATAAAACAAGTTTTTAGTTATTAACTACTTGGGGTGGAAAAAAGCGCAATACATGTTCCTTGCTTTCTGCTTCCCAAGTGGCAAACGTAGGGTAGACCGGGGCACGTTTAAGCGGATTTTTTTCAATGAATTTTCTAATTTTAAGTTTTAACTTAGAAAATTTTAGACATTGCGGTTTTTATGAAGCAGTTAATGGAGTCAAAATTGGTATATTCAGTTGTTGCTCAGCTTGTGTTTTTAAATGTTAAAAAATATTTTTTTAGTCCAAGTAGGTTGCTTAAACTTGCCCCGATCACGGGGCACGTTTACGCACACTTATTTTGACATCTAACGTGGTTCTGTTAGTGTTTTGAACACAATGTCTTAACCGTCGCTAAAATAAAGCAATTTTATTGCAGACTGAATAATGTATATAGTTGAAGCTGAAGGGGCATGAAGACAGCACTATATGATTGTAAGCTATAAGATACGAATGTGTAACTTAATTAAAAATTAAATGGTAATTTTCAGAACTATATAGCCGGAAAAAAAATAAAAATGTTTGAGACAGTTTGGAGCGAGTCAGGGGCACGTTTAAGTAAGACACAGTAAGAACGATTGTAATGGTGCTTCAACGTTCAACGCGTAAACTTGCCCGGTCGTCATGTTTGGATTTATTTTTAACGTGCAAAAAAAAAAAAAAAAATAATAATAATAATAATAATAATAATAATAATAATAACAATTCTTTTCGTACAAATATAATTCTCAAAAAAGTATAAAATTCTGCTACTTTTTATATATATTGTTTTTCTTAACTAAGTATTATTTATTCACAATAAGCTTCAAAACGTTCAACACAAAATTTACTCAACTCGGTAGAAAACAGATTATTCTTTCTGCATGCTGGACCGAAGCTCGACTGATGCTCAAAAACTTGTGAGAATATTTGCTAGGAAGCAGTCCATCTGTTATGACTGTTGGCTCTCCAGTTATAATTCGTTTTGAAAAAAGATCATTGTGCAAACGTGCCCCTTGCATAAACGTGCCCGGCTCTACCCTACTAAATAAGTGTTACAACAATGCAATAGCTATCACTATTGCTAATAACTGACTGTGTGTGTGTGAAATTTTACTTGTTTCATTGTAGTGTAACAAATAACGTAGAAGTCAAAGCACATTTTTTTCTACTTGCGATGTTTTTGTAAACATTATTCTTTTTAGCTTACTTTCCCAGTAAAAGTCAAAGAAGAAAAAATCACGAAAGAAAGCTTAATGCGTCTTAAAAATATCGCGAAAAACAAAACAAAAAAATTTAAATAAATATCGAAAAATTTAAAGTTGGAAAGTAGGGTATTGAGATGGGGGAAAATATCTGTAGGTCTCTCTGTCTGTCCCCCCCCCCTCCTAATAACTTTTGAGTGAGTAGTCCGATTCGAAAATAAAAAAAATTTTTTTTTCCAAAGATCTCAGCAAGGACACCTCATTTCCATACTTCATTTTTTGATTTAAACCATTTTACATCTAGAAATCAGATTAAAATATTTAAAAAATATGTTTGAAATATATTGCGATTTTAGCTAATTTTGAGAATATTGATCAGATACTAGAAAGTCGATATTGGTATACGGGAATGTGGGCTCGTTTAGTTTAGAACGGAATATCTTGTTTTTGTTTTTCAATTCATTTTTACGAACTGATACTTCTTCTCGTGAGTCGTATCTCTCCGTTCTCACCGTGATTTCATGTGAAATTATTTTTTGGCTGGTTTTCATCGTACATTGCTTTCTCATATCAAAGAAAGTTAAATTGTGGGACAGATTTGGTGCTGATGTAATCGTCTTAGACATTCATCAAGTAGCTACTTGGAAGCATTTTTTCATTTAGTAAAAATCCATTGTCTTAAGACAGTAGATATTTTAATATCCCATTTTGTGCCAGTTAGAATGTGTTGTATCAAAAGGCGTAAAATTTGCGGCGAAAATAGTAACCCTATTCCATAACAAGAGATTGCATAACCTTATATGCAGTGTTAACACTTGCTAAATGGGAGAGTGGGACGATAAAACTACAAATGATTCTGGAAGTTTTTGAGAATTATTTTAGAATGAAATTTTCTTTTGCAACAAATCTGTTTCTCCACTTTTCCTCGCAATCATGCCATTCGACCTCCAACTCCCTCTAACAATGGAACTTAGTTCCAAGTTTTAAGCAATCCCCATCTCTAAGTGGGACTTTACATCTGGTCATTATCTTAGCTCAAAATTATGACTGCAAAAAGATAATGATTTTTTTCACCAACATTTTCCGGCTCTTATGAAACGAGAACCACACAATTTTATCATTTCTTATTTTCCGAGAAATAAAACAAAAGGAGAGTTGTGTTGTAAACATGCGTGACGGTCTTCGCTTGGAGGAAATATTGGACCCTGACAGCTCAATGTTACGTCTTATTAGCCGGCGTTTTATCCAAAAACTTCAAGGAAAGTAATTCGAAAACAGCCTTTACCAAATTAGCGATGTATTTTGTGCAACCAGAAATGATAGAGGAAAAAAAGTATCCCGACTGAAATGGGAATCTGCTACGTCATCGCGACTCGTGCTCCAATCATGGTACCCTGCGTCATCACATGTGATGGATGCGCAGATCCTCCCATCATTCACCCAATCGGTGTCACTGCGTCATAAAGGGCGTCATGCCGTCATAAACATGCCAGAACCACTGATCTATCAGATGATGTAGCGCATGTTGAGCTGACGTTTGAGTGAAATGTGCTTTTGAGTCGACGATTAAAAGTAATGATATCTCTAATGCAATTATTTTAATGACAGTAGTGAGTGCATGTGCTTCCAGTCTAAAGGTTATTTCACTTTTTGATTTATAATTGTTCTCTACGTTTTCATCACTTCTGTACACCACGACCATTTCACATAAGCAGTAAACAGTTTCCCTAGATTTGCAGTTTTTTCCCCTTTCAGAATATCCATAAAACGTTAGGGAATTTATTAATAAGTTATTTGAAAAATATTTGTAAATATGTGCGTTTATCCAAAAAAGAGTGGTCTCGTAGTTTATTATTTGGATGCAAAGAATTTCAACTTTCTCTTAACCCTTTTTACTCGGTATGATTCGAACTGGAATCGCCGAATTTTTTCTATCACTGTTGTGACAATTAGTTTTTGACGAATAACGCTTACTTCGTTCAAATGAAAAAATAACTACAGACTTCCTGCGAAAATTTTCAATTTAAAAATATTACTGTCCATACACATGTATTCCGTTTGAAAAAATCACGAAACTTATATAGATTTCGTATTAATGCTGTATCTTTCCAAAATATCAAAGGGTGCAACTTCCCTGTAGTTAAAACCTAATTAGCATTAACTTTCAACAGGGTTACGTTAATATACCAATTTTGATTTGAACCCTTCTATTTGGGTTATACCAGTTAAACTTATCAAGCTAAACATTCGATTGCACCACCTTCCTTGGAGTGAATAACAGCAGAAACTAATTACTTCCAACTCCCATTAGGACCGTGCATGTGCTAATTTTGTTGACATCTTTGTATATTACTTCTGAAGATGTATCTGTCACGCATGACGAAAAAAGAAGTTTGATTGCACTACTTTTCTTGCCGTCAAAAGATTCAGCTGATGCTCCTATTGAGCCCCACCCTGTACACCGATTTGTGAACGCATTCTTGCATAAATTCTTGATCTGCAGCAATACACATAATGACAAAAATGTTTCATCGCCTCACCGTAATGAGTGCCACCAACACTTAATCAGTTATAGTCGCTATTAGAGTACATATGTATACTATTTTTAAGCAAATCTTTGCATTACGTGATGAAGTTTTACGGTCACGCTGAACGAGAGAAAAACGTTCCATTCAGCAACTCTAAAGGAGCGATTGGCACCCAAACAAATTCACTCGTGGGTACATCTGTGTACCGAATTTCGTTTAACTCCATGCGTTACATTTTGAGTGAAATTGGTCACAAAATAGTGCTCACAAAAACACTGATATTTGACGAAAATGGTTGAAATGGGTTAGCTCCACATAAAACATGTAAATCCGTAAAAATTTGAATCTAAAAAGGTTTCATGACTTCAATAGTTCTTTAGATTTTGGACATACGAGTAATTATAAAATAAAAAATCATTTAATTTCCACTGTAAATGAACAACTTTTGCATCTACAGCGCAACTGAAGAAGCCAGCGAGTTAAAAGACAAATTTTCAATGAACACGAAGATATTTCGGAGTTACTAAGCCCTGCTTCTTTAGGACAAGGAAATGGAATTTGTGACAAATATAGGATGCTATTGTCGCACAGGCTCTGTTCTTTTCATCGATTGTAGGAAAGATCTCTTGCATCTTCTAAATGCGTGTTTGCAATTTTCAATCGTAATTTGTTCCTTTACCTTTCAGCTTTCTTCAACTTTCACTTCAGATTCGAATAACTAACTTCTTATCCATGGAGTCAAATTTTAAAGCTTAGAAGTGCTTATATATTTATTTTTGTTTGTTGTACGAATTTATTCATCACTTCGACCACCAATGCTAATTATTCTAACCTGTTTTGCTTCTTAGTTTTACAATAAATCAATTCTGTATGTATTATATTCTCATGTATTATTATATTCGTACGATATTGTAGGCGAGTAGTTCCCAAACTTTTTCGAATCGCGGCACCTCTTGAAGATTTCAAGTTTTCTCGTGGCATCCTACTCTATATATTGGTGCTAAGGGGTCTTCGCGACACCCTTCGCCTCTCTCTGAGGCACGCACTTTGGGAGCCCCTGTTGTAGGCTATAATATGTTTTTAAAAATTAAACATTAAAAAAAAAAAATCTGCTCCAAAAAATGCTGTGGAACTCAGAGTTTTCTTTTACATCACCGATCATAAACTTTTTCTTTTCGCAAACACTTAGCACGTACACAGTTACAGTTTACTGACTGGCAACTTTTGTTTTATTGGCGGAGATATGAACGTCTGATGAAGTGCTGCCATACGGATGAGCTGTTCGATTTGGCCTCTCTTGACTCATCTGAACAGGCGATTGAACCTTGACGGCAGAAAATTCCATTTGAGGTCACTGTCTCCGTGAAGCAGTAAAGTCTTCGAATACTAGGACACTAAACGAACGTCAACCATCTCCAATGTGTGTTTTGGTAATCGCCTGCAAATGTGCTTGACCCATACGCAAGACTGGTCAAAGGTTATTCCATGGAAAACCGAGTAATGATGCTTAAATGTCTCTCAGTGTTCCGATTGAGATTCCTCCGGTCAATCGATTTGCCTAGTTAGGTCGTCGCCGAAGCATGAATTTGAACGACAAAAACATCGTCCGTGGTAAATATCTGAATCAAGTTGTGTTTTTAGGCTACGAGTTATATTTCGTTAGGAATGATGTGGGGGCATTTTTCAAAAAGATTCATCTCCCCTCTATCGAGTATTTTAGGGTCTATTATCCGCCTCTCCTCCATTTCGTGCGAAAGTTGATACAAAATGTTTTTCTATTTGCTTTTTCATTGGTGTAAAAGCGGAGCTTATGGGGCGGGACAAGATCTTTTCTTGCCGCATTGCAACTTGTATTAGTTTCCTTGCGAGTATCTTTTGAGGATGCTGAAATCTGGCAGTATAATTAGCTAAATAATACAGTATTGAATCTCTACGTGTGGCTCTCTGATTCTGGGCTTTTAAAACAAAAATCAATCAAAATATTGTCCTCGTCTTGATTTCTTTCTTAACCAATGTATGCAATCAATTTTTGCATCAGTGTTCTTACCTTAATCTCTACCACCTACTTAAAATGCTAGCAGGTATACACACTTCTTGCATTTTGATAAGTCGGTGCTTATAATACGATAAATGTACTAAAATTCATTAAGAGCCGCCTAATTGTAAAGGAATAAAATACAATAATTTTTGAAATAGGATCGCTCATGCTGGCCTTCAATTTGTTGTTTGTAACTTTTTTCTAATAATTTTTCTTTTCAACTGAGATGTATTTGGAGTAATACTTTATTAGCTACGAGCACCTCGTAAAAAATTTCAGTTAGCTCAATTTAGTAGTCTCATTTTGTTCTTTTCTGTAAATAGTATTAGGCAACGCATACCGTAGTATAAAGTCAAATTACTGTGCATCCACTGAACTTTTTGAGGAATTTTTTTTTTTTTTTTTAGATTTCATTCTGTCATCAGCAAGTTAAAATAACACGTCTAGAGCTTGACAGCATTCTTGCCTACCAAAACTTTTTAACTAAGTAGAAAAAGTTACACCGAAGTAACTTAGATGAACCTAACTCTATTGACCTATTCCAATGGATTATTTGACATTATGATGTGAAGAAAAAATAAGCTTTGAATTGGAATCATACGATCACAGATACTGTTAGTGGAATGTTTGTGATCTCTTCCGGCCATCCCTCCGCTGTTGAGGTTTCGGATGCATCACCGTTACTGAAGAGGGAAATAAACTTGATTCCTGAATGAGTTAGGCCTGGTCGTCCACCCTGCGGAGGAAGTCACTCAACTTGAGATGGTGGATGCAGAACTGTGCGGAGAGAGAGAGAGAGTCGGATACCGTGACCATCAGTCGTTGACCACTCAACTGCGCGTGAGGGAGTCACGCGTGACTGGCGTTTGCGGACCATCTGAGCGTGAATCGACCTTCCCCGCCCTCCCTCCTTAGCTCTGAAGTTCTCCGGTAGTTTCCGCGGTTCTCCCCCGGCGACAATGGCCTCTTCTTTTGGAACTTTCATGGGGTGCACTTCCTAAAAAATGGTTCTTGGTTGAATTCTAGGATCTACACAGATCTCGCTGACCGATTCTGAAGTAATCCATTCTTGCTATGGTTTATGTCGATTACTACTCGTCCTAGATATCACCTGACGGATCTTGAGTGAAAACTTTGATTGAATTTGCTGAAAAGATTACTTACAATTCATACCAAACCTAGCTGATGGATTTAGAATGTATTCATCGAACTTTCTGATAAAAAATGAACGATTACTTAGGACTGCCACCAGATTTTGGTGACTTATCTATAAGAAAATCACAGGCACTACTAATACTTAACCAATAGTTGTATAAGGCCTTTCTCTAGTGCATCGTAAGTACAGTTCGGCATCTTGTACATTTACTTGGTACAGATAACATACATTGTTAAGCAGATTTTGCTAGCTCTTTGATACGGTTATTTACAACTGATACCAGATTTTTCTGCGAGGATTAGAATTTACTCGCATGTTTTACTGATACTTACCACTAGTACCAAGTTTTCTGATGAAATTTTAATGAATGCTCATATCTTGATAGTGCAACAGAACTGTTAACTAAAACTGCAATTAGATTTTTCTGACGACTCTTGAGGTAGTTCTCAGATTTTAACCGATAGTAAGATACGTTTGCTTACTACTAAGTTTAGGTCTTGTTCTTCCCCTCGTAATATCAGAGAGCGGATTTATTGATCTGGTATGACTCCATCATATCAGAAAGAAGAATAGTAACAGCAACAGACCTTGTTTACAAATCATGAATGAATTCACGGATCTTGCTATTTTATAGGGGCGTTCACAACTAGTACCAGGTCATACCGTTGGATCGGGTATGAATTCGTTGGTTTAACTACGATATTTTTACTGCATGCTAGTAATGTCAAGTCGGTTTGGATGGATATGCAGGATCCTATTGAAGTATCAGATATGATACTGTGGTTATCTATTCGTACTATCGAATCATGCTGTCAGATCTGGGATAAATTTATATAAATTTCCTGGTAAGCGCGCGCGAAGGAAAAAATATGTATGGTTTGAACATGATTTAGTGAACGAATCTTGAATGCCTAGTAGGGACATGAACGTGATTATTTCAAATTAGAAATAAATCTTTTTGATGGACTCTTTCAACGTTCAGAAGTTTAGTTTAGTATCGTTTATGGTGAATTTCATCACTATTTTGTGACTCTTTATTAAGATTAAATGCTGTTTTGCAGTCATTTGTTTGGGAAGGATTTGTTTTTTGTTTCTCACGTACTCCATGTCAAATTTGGACAAACTCAAAATGAATTCGAGAATGCAAACATTGTCATTTGAAGCTTGTCCTTGTGTTGAAATAACGATTACTTTTCTTCAAATTCAGAGCCATTTGCTACAAATGTCGAACAATACGACTCAATGTTAATTGTTAACTCATACAACACACAAGGTTGATTTTAAGAAACGAGAAGTGTCAAATCTTTGAATATCAGTGAAACTAGCCGCTACAATATGCTTATACTTGAAGTCCTGAATCGTAAAATAAGTAGCGACATGTCCGACATCTTGGGGGCTAAACGATGCTTTCTTCCGATGTCTTCTGCGGTAAAGTAGCGTGTTTTGCTTCTTGATTGTGATTTTTTATTGACTCAATGTCTATGATAGACAGTGTCAATGATAGACAATGACTATGATAGACTCAGTGTCTATGATAGGCATTGACTTAATAAAAAATCACAATCAAGAAGCAAAATACGCTACTTTATTATACCAGACATAGGAAGAATGTGGCATTTAGCCCCAAGATAATAGATGTGTCGCCTCTTAAGCAACGATCTAGAGATTTACTTGTCCTAACTGCAGGGAATGCAATTAAATAGGAGCTGCATCTTCAAAAATCGTATTCTAACTTGATAACACTTTCGATTTCACTAAACTTTTATCATTGAAAGAGATTGAAATGTATTTCTTGAACAGAACGTGGGAGCCAACTCCCGAAACAGAAACCTCTGAAGGAGATAATGTTTTCAGAGTAGGAATTTATTCCGAAGGAATCTGCGATGCGGGCTAGTGATGGATGCATCGAGAGCGAGTTCCGGTGAGAGCAAACGTAAACTCTCTCCACGGGCGGCAAAATAATGCTCTTAACCCTTGCTTCCGTGCGAGGTCTGTGACTCCCGGGCGCTGTGGGTGGTCTGCACCCTGAGAATTCACATATCGCTTTGCCATTGGCTAAATAAGTTGTTTTGCCGAAATGAAATATTGGGTTTTTGGGGAGAAAGGTGGTAAAAGCAATTTTCATCTTTTTCTTCATAGAAAATGCATCCGAATTTACAATTTAAGTGTTTTCATGACGCACACACACATACCTACATACACACGCGCATACATATATGCACACATACATACATACACACGCGCATACATATATGCACACATACATACATACATTTATATTCTGCTTCTTTTCGGTGACATAGTGCAAAAGATGGCTGATATAACTAATATATTTCTACTACCCCAAAATTTCTATATAATTATTTAAGTTATCGAAAATTTCATGTCCCGTTCAAGATTTTGTGTATTCTTTTCGTCAGCGAAGACCAATAAATAAATAAATAAATAAATAAAATAAAATAAATAAATAAATAAAAAACTCAGAAGAAAAACTTATGGAATAAAGTTCGGAATTCATTCAAGAAAAAAAAGAAAAACCTATGTTTTTAGTCAGCATGTTTGAAATTTGACGTTCTAAAAATATTCGCATCTGAATTTCGATATCGTTTGAAAGGGAAAAGAATTTTCATCTTACATTTAAAAACAATGTACTGTGGAATTTAGTGATCCGTAAATTAAATAGAAAGCCCGTGGACAGAATCGCTATTTTGCGAAACACGGTACTTTTTTTTTTTTCGAATTCTGAAAGCGATTCGGACATTGGAGTTCTACTGTACTTTCATACTTGTGTAGAATACAGGAGACGTTAAAGCATAAGATCATGGATTTGAAATCGTATCAGTAATCAGATCATTTGATTTAAAGATGTGTCTTTAGCTGTTATTTTTCACTGAAGCAAAGACTAATGTGCGAGTTAATTTACGCTGACGTATGTGAATGGTCATCATAATGGTCAACTGTCAAATAAATTCAGTAATCTGTGACTTCGCCGTTAATCCATGACTTCTATTTATCACTTCCTTACATTTTTTTATATACTACTAGCCGCCTGCGGCGACCAGCTGGTCCGCCTTTTTACGACATTCGCCTTTTTGCACCAGGGTTGCCGTCTTCAGCGGCTGCTTAGACAATTTAGCGACGGTATTAATTAATGTTTTTCTCTATATATACATATTATCACTCGCCTTTTTACGCCAATGTTTCCACGCCTTCGGCGGCTGCTTAAATAAATTTCGTGGCGGTATCAGTAAATCTATATCTATCTATATCATTAGTATTTTCAATAACATATTTTCTATATCTAACTCCAGCTCTGTCGTTTGGAATATTTTTAAAGGAGGGGGCGGGGAGACACAAACGGCGTACTCTTCAAGCAAATTTTGTTGAAAAATAAGAAAAAACACTTCCACTTTTTGTGAAAGCATTGTTTTTTCAAAGTCATGGTGTGTGTATGGGGGGGGAGGCATTGACACCCCGTTGAAGTTCCTTAAATGACAGGCATGTCTCTTTTTTGCTGGCCATCTAAAAAATCGACCTCTATATTTGTCTATCTATCTATACGATCTATGCATATCCACCTCTGACAGTAATTAACAATCTTTTTTCATTTATATTATTAATTCGAAAAAAAAAACATTTTTTGTACACTCAATCTGGATCTATCTCTGTATCTACCCTGACCTAACCGCCAATCCGTAACAGAAACAAAGCTCATGCAAAAAACCGCGGGCGTTACTCGTTTAATTAAAATAGCCTGTAAAAAAAAGCTCTATGTTCCCCGTAGTGTACAAAAAGTAGCGCTTGTAAAAAGATAAAAAACTAAAAAAAAAGGGGTGAAGAGAAAGCAAACGATTTTAGTTGGATACCATGATGAGGTAAGTTTGGAACTCAGCCGGCAAGCGAACAGTTCGTGTTGTGTTTTGCATTTAAAAAATTGTTAAAAAATAAACTATTGCGTATTTTTAAAAACTTTTTTCTTCTGAAGGGGGCGGAGTGTTTTTGCTATTATCAACTAAAATTTTAGAATTGAGGATTCAATACTTTTTGCAGGATGGGTTTCGAAAATAACTAAACCCAGAAAAAAATGCAAAATAAAGGTTTTTTCAAAAATGTATAAAAAATACAAAAATTGCTCTTTTTTCAAAATTTTTTCATACATCATATTTAAAATTAAATTTCCGACACTATAGTACAATAAAAAAGTTGTCTGGCGCAATTGGTTCGGGGTCTGTGAGGTTAAAAGTACTAAAAAGTGCTAAAAATCACATAAAACATTAAATAACTTTTTTTCTAATTAAAATATCAAAAATCGAAGCCCGAGGTGCACATCTTCAGGAAAAACTGCACCTGTATACAAAATTTCATCTTTCTAGGCCTTACCGTTTTCCCGGGATGCGCGCCACACACACACACACACACAAATCTTATTTTATTATATGTATAGATATGAGGAATATAGGAATTGAAGAAGTTATTTGATTTAAATATGTGTCCTCATATTTGCATATTTAAGTGGAATTTGGAATTAAGAGAGATGTAGGAATATAGGAGATTATAAGAAATTTTGAAGCTGAAGGCGTCATTTGATTTAAAAACATACCGTGTGTGGAATACAAGAGTAGGAAAAGTACATGAATGGAGAGATTTTAAGAAATAGCAGCTGAAGGCGTAATTTGATTTGAAAACATCTCATCCTATTCGCATATGGAGAACTATACGAGTAGGTGATTGTAGGAAATATGGGAACTGATGTCATCCTATTCGCATAATTATGTGGAATACAGTAGTATGATAAGTATAGGAATAAGAGATAAAAGACATATGAAAGCTGAAGGGGATCATTTGTTTGAAAAATATGTTTTTATTGTTGTCTTTAATGTGTCTTACTGTAGGCTTTTTGGTGAAACAATGAGTAACTTTGCATATCCCTAAGTATTTTTTCTGAATTGAAAAAAAAACAAACCTTTTTTGAAAAATAAAAAGGGATGCTAATCAAGTAGCATTATACGGTACAGTATGGCAACCGTAATGTGTTACATGCACTCATAACACGAGCGTTTCGAAAATCACTTTATGAAGAATGTCTCAATAATTTAATATCTTAATTTAAAAGATGCACTACGCGAAAAAAATCATAGAACAAATAAGAATATTATTTATTACGGTGACTGGAAAAAATTCCAGCTTAAGACAAAAGACGTACTATTTTACAAGTTATACATTTTCCTTTAAAATGTTCATAAAAACTAAGAAAAGAAAGTTTCACAATCTTTTAGACTTTGAATAATCAGGGGTATAAGTGAGTGGTTGAAGAAAAAAAAAAAAAAAAACTCCTAAATAAAAATAATGTTCGGAAAAAAATTAAAAAATACAATCTATCTGCTATGAAGAGAAAATGATCGTTTGTTTATTTGCCAGTGCAGTCCCTCATTTCATAGTATAACAACGGCCGTGTTCAAAACAGCTCTCGAAAATATCTCTTATCAAATTGGCATGAGAGTGATTCTTCCAACTTTAGTGAACTACCACCTCCCTCTTCATACCTCGCCGATAACAATGATGACACTCGAGCAGATATTAGGATCTAAGTGGGTCATGTTCGAAAGGGATAGCCAAAAACGTGTTTGGAATATTGTTTACGTTCTGTCGGAGGGACTCGGGAGTTCATTGCTTCTTGTGAAAATGAACTCTGCAAAGAACTGATACCGATAATATACGCAAGTAAATCATTTAAGTTGATCATGCGCATTTATGTGATTAAGTAAGTAGCATCTTCAACTTTAAGTCCGTACGATCAGGGACGGCGAGATGCCATGTTAGTTTAGTCGGAAACTAGGGTCCCTTGAGGGGTCGGTCCATTATGGAATTGAAGCAGTATAAATTTTATAAGTTTTTTGGGGGCTAGGGGGCTGGCAGCCAAACTGACAAGGGGTCTGTCTTAGCTCTCGGTGACCCTGCGTATGATATTTTGATCTGTACTTTGCGATATCTAACCGAAAGGTGACGCAAAATTATCTGAGAGAATGAACTTCATATCATTTTCAAAATAAATATTTGTTTCTTTTTTTATAAATGAAAACTTTTCTTTCTTGAATTATATATTAGGTACAGAAATGCAGAGATATTGGTAAAGTTTTTTTTTTTTTTCCAACTCATGAAAATACTCCTTGACACTTATTTTTAAGTGAAATTCATTTCGGATTAGTGAAATGTTAAGGAACCATTATAATGATCAATTAAACTTAAAAAAAGAAGAGAATGAGAAGGTATGAGGAGAGAAAGATGAGGATGAGAAGAAGAGGATGTAATCTCCTTCTCCTATCTTCTTTCTGAGGATGAGAAAGAAGATGAGAGGGGAAAGAGAAAACTTGTACCATTTTGATTTTTCACCTTTAGAATATTTTGTGTCTAAAAATGTTTACAAAGATTAAAATGTAACATTTTAAAAATCCAAATTCCCCTCCCCTCCTTTCTTCCACGATGCGATATTGTTACTCAAGATACTAAATGTGAAAATACACTTGAATAATTTTTGAGGCTTTATACGTTTTTTGGGGCATCATTAGAAAACACTTTTTCGAGTAAGAATCTTTTCTTACATTACGCCTAGCTAGAATACTGTGATTCAGGCTCGAACAATTGTGATTAAGGCCAATTCGAATCACATAGGGAGAAAGGTTGTATGACATAATTCATCTTGTTGGAAAGTGCAACTGGCCACTTCTTTCCCCCGTTTAAAGGGCTGCTTCATCTGGCTGGTCTTGGCGAGTCGCATCCCTCGCCAAACGGCTGGAACCTCTGCCAATCCCCATCTCTCTCCACACTTTCTTTCCGAAGGAGTTTGTGCTAGGCGGTCGCGGTGACATTTTCGCCTTGATCCTCTCGCGACCTTGTTCTCTCCAAGGCGAAAATACGCGCGCGTTCTTCAGTCGTGCCTCTCCATTCGCGACGAGTAGTTATGTGTGTTTGTGTTGAATCTCCCAGCACGTGACGTGTTGCTGATTGCCTCTTCTTTTTCGCAGGACTTATTACCAATCTCACGGCACCGCACCCCTCCAGCAAAGGACTATGAATACTGACGACTTAGGTCCGGATTTGCAGGTAAGCCACTTCTTGTTTTTGTTAATTATGCAAACAATGCGTCGATTTCATTTTTATATTTTGCTCTCCAGATCCGTCGATTACAGTGAAATAGGAGAAATTTTCCTCCGACTGAAAATTTTTTTCGGGGGACTTTCTGAGAGAGCAGGTTTATGAGATGTTTAATATACAAACTATTTTTGTGACAAATGCTTCTCTTCATCGAGTTTCAACAAAACAATGTACTAATAGTGCACAATTTCAAATTTGCTAAATATTGCTTAAGTTTGCACAGCCAATGACAAAAAACAAAATATTTTGAAGAATTTTTAATTTTTTTTTGGGGGGGGGCATCCTTTTGTTACCCCTCTGTCCCCTCCCCTCTCTCAATTTTATAGATTTCTTACGAAAGAGATTTTGTTAGCTTTTAAAAACAACTGTAAACAAAACTTTGCCGCACCTCCTTCAGATGCCATAAAGTATCCAACGTAATGAGACAAACAACTTTAAGCAATCCCTCAAGTATTTCTATGACTGGGAATTTTCAAAAAAAACACCCATGAAACAACTCCCCTAAAAATTTCAGTAGCGCCTTTTGCTCCATCGATCCCTCTTCGTGGACACCCCTTGCCTATGGGTTAAGCCAGGATTGCCGTTAGAGAGGGGCAAGCGTAGGCGGAACATCATAGTGGTTTTTAGTTGCCCCCCCCCCCCCAGTGCGGATCTCGGAAACTGTTTAAAATTATAGTCTCCTCTTCCCCTAAAGAAACATTTTATGTTATTTTTGGTCAGATGAGGGCAGAAAAAAACGGTTATGTGGCTCTTCCCTGGAATTTTTTTGAAAATGAAGTCCCAAAATTGCAATTTTAAATTATCTTGGTGACATTTCAAAAGAGCGTGGGAGACAGAGGTTCTCTTCTAGGGAAAAGCGGTCACCCTTCCCTGCCCCCCTCTGACAGCGCCTACGCCCCTGCCCCACAAGACCTCTAAAATCTATTTTCGAAGCACCTTGACATTAGCAATCCTGCTTGCGTTCCACCACTTTCCCCTGCCCTTTCCTTTTCCCTTCTCACCCAAAACAAGAGATCGCTTTTTGACTTATAAGATGCGGAAAAGCGATGAAGATAATGTGACAGTGCAAGTACGCTTTTAGAAGAGGGAACACGTTCAGGCATGCAGACATATCATTAAAAAGATAAACCGGGAAATCGAGCGAAAGTAAATTTTTCTAGTAGGAAATATTCGCAAATTAAACAAACTACGTTTTAGAATTTAAATGAATGAAGTCCTTCGACCTATACAGCGCAGTTTTTTGTGATTTAAAAATAATATTTACGCTTGTATAAGAAACATCACATTCAGAATGCGTTCTCGCTACTTTGCACTAGGCATTAGAATCGTACATGACATCGAAGTAACGATTTTCAGCCGTCCACAATCGATATCCGTTAGACCAACGTTTCGCAACCTTTTTTGACCCGCGGGCCGACAAAGCTTTTGAAAAAAAAAAATGCAGGGCTATAGGATTTTCTTTCCTTTTTTTTTTTTTTTGCAAAAATAAATAACTAAATAACACTTTACATGGTATTAAATAAGTGTCACTAAGTTATTTAAATGTAAATACAAGTACTTATTATAATAATTATACATAAGTTAATAAACATTTGTGAGAAATTATAGAAAATTACGAGTATTTATCACAAATTTCAAGTAAAAAATAAAATTGGCCTATAGTTATTATTCTGATTTTTCCTTTTCTTTTTTTAGTTTTATTTAATTAATTTATTTTTTGAGCAAGGAAAGTTTTGTAACGTGAACAAAAATCTTCTGCGGACCCATTCCGGTCAGAATCGCTGACTTAGACTCTCACCAGGCGCCATACAGGTATACGGCTCTATTGGTGTTGAACCTTATACACCAACCACCATGTTTGGAGACAAAACTCTTCGATGGACTCTGAAAGAAAATTAGAAGTTTATAGAATACAGTGTAAACAAAACATTGCTTTTCATACACAACAATGACAACAAACAACGCATAAATTAATGCATGATACTATTTACTCCTATTAACATTGAAAGAAGTAAATAAAATTTTTGCATGAAAATGCAATATGCCTTCTGGTACGAGTATTACATTTACATCTTTATTTGCCTTTATTTACCCGGGGATGGGGGGTCTGATGATATATTGATCGAATGAATATTGAGTGAAATTCATTATTTCATTTCTCTCGTTTTTATCATTTTCATGTAACGTGGTGTCCCACTTCAAGCAATTTTTTTATTAAACTTAATACATTTAAATTCACATCTAACATTTTTTAAAGTGTCAGAAAAAGAAAAAACATACAATTTGTTTACTCCTTGTGAAAAAAGCTCTTGGGAAAAGGTTCCCCCCCCCCCCCATCCTAAAGGGAGACCAATGTATATAGCCGAAGTTCACACGTGCAAATGCTTTCCCCTCTTATCCACTTTCTCTCTAGTTTTTAGAGTTCTGGGGACCATGGCTCCCACATTGAGGAAACGGGAGGGGGTCAGAGAAATTGGGGTCCAAAGCGGCCTGAAAAGGGGCCCGGGACGATAAAGAGCGTTACAATATACAACGTACAAATCTTATATTTGTACGTCTATTAACAAAAATTGAAAGGGCCTCCTGCACCATTAAACAAAGCGGTCCCGGCAATGCTGTAAATGCATGGGCCATGCTTTGAGGTGTTTTTACATGAACAGGGACGTGCTTAACGGGGGGGGGGGGAGAAGGGGCACCTGTTAGCTGGGTTCTGAGCTTGAAGGGGGCTCAGATAAATGAGGGGTGAAATATATGAAGGGACGTAAGGGTAAACAAGATGGAAGGGGGCACAAAATTTCTGTGCCGCCTCTGGTATTCACTGGTTGTGACCGATTCAACTAAATGCTGTCAGTTGGCAAGAGATTTCATTGGTCAAGTGTAAATTTTCGCTATACGAGTATTTTCACCTCAGAATCGCATACGGGAAAGCAAGCCTGGACTACGATAAATTGAATCTGAAACAGGATCAAATCAAACAGGCTAGAAGGGAGAGCTCCTGAATATAGGCGGAATTAGGATTGAGTTCTAAAGGGAGAGGGGGCGGGGAGGACAAGGTTTTTTTTTCTTTTGAGCAGCATTGGTTGTAATCAGGGCCAGTTTTAGACTTAACGGGGTCTCTAAGGTATTTCAGATATGAGGTCCCTTTGTAGTCCTAAAGTCACCAACGATAGTCTTAAGTCTACAACTGAGAACTTTAATGCAAAAACCAGTTTAGTCTAAACTCTTCCTTAAGAGAGAACACTTTTGCGTGTGGAGAATATAAATGTTCCGCAGGAATGTTCCCCCCCCCCCCCAAGAGCACGAGCGCGCCCCCTAAATATCGCGAAGACCCTCCCAAAAGCAGGACCCCCCTAATGAGAAAAATTACCCTCAACCCCCCCCCTCCCCTAAAAACTTCAATGGCGCGGCCTGTGTTCCGATGTGTCACCCCTGTGTTCCGATTGGTGCAACAACCAGACACAAATGTAGGATCAGGCCTCTGCTTTGTAGTAAATAATGTGGGACACTGATGTTATTTGTTGGTCTTACCGAAAATGAGTGAGTCTGGACTTACCTGGTCCTTGGGATCAAGTTCCTCAATGGGGTTTTTCAAGCAATATCAAAAAATTGCCAGAAGTCTTTGAATCTTCGCCTTTCCCTTAAAGTCACTAATGATAGCTTAAAATTTCACTTATAGTAATTTCCGTTGGAAAACTCCGTAACCCTTTTATCTGCACTACAGTCCAAAATTGATTTCAGTTTCAGAAAAAAATGCCCAGAGGGAACTAGTGCCTCCCCCAGACCTAAAAAGAGACAGTGCGCTTTCATATAAAAGCTTACTTTTTAAGAGAAGCTTTAAAGAAGGTGCTTCTTTTACGTTTTGGTATACTAGGTACATATTAAATTCAAGTGTTTTCGATAGTGATTATCTTTAAAATATTAAAAAACTTCTTAATGCTCAGTTTTAAAGGTAATGCAAAAAACATTTAGGTATATTCTAATCAGATTCTTGTGGATAAGTGATTGAAACGAGGGAGTGACTTTTCAAGGACAGGCTTGTGTGAATCTCTACCTTTTGAAAAAAATTTCGCTTTTGTGAAGTTTTGCTTAAATTTTTAAATGGCAAGGAGGGTTGGTTAAGTTAAGGGTCAAAGGTTAGCTCAAAAGCGGAAGGGCACGGCGCCCTGAGAAAAATCTTGGAGGAAACACTTGGGAAACTGGTCCCTTTTCCTTTTAATGTTTACAAATATATAATAAGATAGTTTTTTAAATTCCTATGTCGAAACATTACGAGAGATCGTCGCCGGATTCCCTATATTAACTAAATGTAGTTTAAAATTGGGTCGAGAATACTTCAGTTTTTAAATGCTTTCAAATGAGCCTTCTACTCTCTCAAACGTAACTAAAGATAGTTTTGCGTTTTTTAGTTTAAAGTCGAAAGGTTTTCGTAGAGAGCTCCCGATGTTCCCTGTTCCATTAATTTTACTTACGGTAGACTAAAATTGCTCTTCTAAAACTTCCCATTTCGGAGAATTCCTGGGAAGAGCCTTCGACATTCTATTGTAAACAAAGGTAGTATTGTAACTAACATAGACTTGGCATTTGAAAAAAAAAATTGTTAAAAAAAACAACATCGCGCGGGGGAGCCCTTTTTTCCCTCTCCTCTAACCTTACCGAAAATTGTAAAATTGCGGTTTTTGACATGAACTTTGAAAATATCGCTTGGAAGGGGACTAGAACCCTTCTCGCAATTTTTTTCTCCTTAGGCCTATATATATCAAAATTTCCGCGGAGATTTACCCGATTCCTCCCTTTCCTCGTGTTCTTCCTATGTGTTGACAGTATAAAAGCCTAAAGATGTGCTTTTTCAGACTTTTAACCATTAGTATCCTTCTTTCAAGACCCATAAAAAATGTATCAGTGTTAACTTTATTTTACGTTTCACAATTTTCCTTTTTTAGAACTTGAAAACTTGATTTAGAAACTTAAAGGAAAATAGGAACTAATGGTAGTTTAATGTCTTTGCTCGACTCGGAAGAATCGAGATCCGGCACTATTAAATTTAACTTTCTTAATTTGCAGAGGTGGGCCAAAATATTCTTTTGCCGACTAAGTCAAAGTGAGCCAGTTCGCCCCTGGTGGTGTCTACGGTCTTTTGATATTTACTTTATTTCTCATCCGCAGGTGTATAGGTGTATATACAGGGTGAATCTAAAAAAGCGATTCAAACTTTACAGGGTGAAATAACGCATCTATACGAGCCACATTTGTCACAGAATTTATAGTCAGAACGCAAGTGGTTGGAAGTTAAAAGGTAGTTTTCCACCGTCACATTAAAAGAGTTAACACAAGAATGAGAGGCGATATTTCGGAAAACAATTTATTATTGAGAGTGTGATAGATACACCATCATAGAAATTGCCCTTTTTATTCCAGGTTTGCCGTTTTTGCGGTTATATTCGGGAAATGCCTGGTGTCTTGTGCATTACTCCATATCCAAGTGTGAAGCCTGCATGATAGTTGGCGACGCTTCACTGAACAATTTTCTTTAAAAATGAACCAATTACAATGATGGTAAAAATGTTTAGTGAAGTATTTCGTATCATTCTTGCCTTAACTCCTTAAATTTGACTGCAGAAAACTACCTTCTAATTTCTCACCGCTTGCGTTCCGATTCTGACCGCACATTCTGCGAAGAATGTTGCTGGTATAGCTACGCTCTGTCATCCCTTAAAGTTAAGCCCACTCTTCCAGAATCACCATGTTTGCTGTAAAAAATAAACTAAATGACAAATTATAGCTTATAATTTTATTTCATTTACTGCCAGTTTTAGAGAAGTGGTTTTTGGCATTCACTTTTGATTTCTTTTATGTATTCATATACTTACATGCATATTAAGAAATTAAAATAATGTTTTCCTAAATTGTTCCATTTGGCTTCCTAGAGTTCTATCAACCACCCTCAAAGATAAATCATATTGGAATATTTTCATCAAATTTATTCTACTTGAGGCCAAAACTGTTTTTGTTGTTAGCATACGTGAGGTTACATTTTGCCTCACGTGTTGTACTATCAAGCTATCCTCCACGATGAGGCAACTCCATTGCCCCTCGAAAGTGAACATTGACGTTATCTAGTAATTGGAAGAAAGGGCGTGAGGATTCTGACCCATTTGTTGCTTTCTGCGCGCGGGAGAAAAAGGGGTTCAACGAACTGTTTCCCGTTCGTTTGTAGTTTAGTGGTACAAGGTGATCTCTCGCACTTATCACCGAATGTTACTTTTTTTTACATGCGCCCTTGACTCCTGGTGTTGCCATCAACCGTCCTCGCGAGGTTATTGGACTTACAGATGATATTTGACACTCGTCAGGTTCTTGTACTTGGTACAAAAAATTGGAAATTTGGAGAAGGCATGAAAATTCTTATCCTGTTACATTGTTAGGTCTCCCGGTTGCAGATAACATCGCTACAGTAAATGTAATCACAATGTCTTCTCTTTGAACCAGGTCTAATTACTGAATTGGCCAACTCGTCCGTGGCATTGGCACTCCGTTTTATTGGGATCCTCAAATGGCTAAAGTTATTTTAGCCAATGACTAAAATTGTAATGTTTGGCAACAGGAGTGTCAGAGAAAACCTAGGGCCTCCTATATAATATCTCAATTAGATCTTGATAAAGAGTAAACTTAGAAATAAGCATCGTCAAAAATATATCTATGCCTGGAAACTGCAGCAATCAATGTTGAAAAATTAAATAAATAACAAGAAGTTCCGTCAGGAACTAAACGACCCTACTTTCCCGTATACGACTATCGACTTTCTAGTATTTGATCAATATTCTTAAAATTAGCTAAAATCGCAAATTATTTCAAAAATAACTTTTTAACATTTTAAACTGATTTCTAGATATAAAATATACCTCCCTCATCTGAAGAAATAGATGCGTAAAAAATAAATGAACGAGCAATTAAGGTAGTAGCACATTTTAAGCAAAGCAGCTAATATATTTTTTTCCTTAAAAAAACCCTTCAATCACTTTCAAAACGAAAAACAGAGGAATGAAAAATAATAAGCTCATTAAAATAAATATATTCCGTCACACACACACACACACACACAAAAATCGTTTGTTTTCGCCCTGTTGGCAAAAATTTTTTTTAAACAAATCAGTATTTTTTTTAAAATAAATGTTAAAAAAAAACAACAAAATGACCGCTTAAAGAAATAATTTTCCTTATCAAAAAAAAAAAAAAATCTTTTGAGCATATCAGTAGAAACATAAAGGACTCCGAAATTCTACGCCCAACACTATAAAACTTTAGCGTGAAAATAAAAGCAAATCTTATCGATAATAATTATTTCAAAGTAGAAACCATGGCAGCGAAGTCGGAGTCGGATTTAATCTCATTCTGGGGTGAAAGAGTCAGATTCGGGAGTCGAAGGTTTTTAATTCAAAGACTCGGAATCGGAATCGGCGATTTCCCCTTAAAGCCTACAGCTCTGCCATAGTTTGTGGAGTTGGAGTCGGACTTATTTTTTGATAAAAGAATCAAAGTCGGAGTCGAAGACTTTAAATTTCAAAAGGTCGGAGTCATTTTTCCTCCGTGTCTAAATTTTTGCCAAAGCTATAGAGTCAGAGTTGGAGTCGGAGTTCTACTAATTTTGGAGTGCAGGAGTCGAACTCGGTGTCGACTGCCCTACAATTCTAGGAGTCGGAGTCGGAAGTTTTTCATCAAGAGCTATTTCCAACGAAATTTGTTTGAAGTAAATCCGCCTTTAAATTCGAGATCTACTGACTTTCAGTATCGAACTTTGCGCTAATGCAAAAGGATTTGAACTGTTCAAAATTAAACGGAAAATGTTCAAATCAAAAATGATATTTTCTATACGTGCTCTTCTTCAAAAACTTTTTCCTGCAGAGTTTGTATGAAGCACATTCGCCTCTATATAAGTTCGGAATTTATATTTGCCTTGAATTTCCCCGTAGGCGCCAATGTTAAATTTTTTTGAACTGATCAAAATTGAACAAAAAATTGTTCAAACCAAAAAATGAAATATGGGAATGGGGTGTCCTCGCCGAGATCTTTCGAACGAAACAAAAATGTTCGAATCGGACTATTTGCTCAAAAGTTTTATGGGGGC
Organism: Uloborus diversus; assembly: GCF_026930045.1. NCBI lineage: Eukaryota > Metazoa > Arthropoda > Arachnida > Araneae > Uloboridae > Uloborus > Uloborus diversus. The sequence goes on along the minus strand of NC_072731.1, from coordinate 209,897,569 downwards.
GACAAACAGACCGACAGACCGACAGACATTTTCCCCCATCTCAACACCCTATTTTCCAATTTTCAGTTTTTCAATATTTAATTATCTTATTTATTTTTGACTTTTTTTGCGATATTTTTAAGATGCATTAAGCTTTCTTTTATGCTTTTTTCTACTTTTTCTGACATTTACTGGTAAAGTAGGCTAAAAAAAAGAGAGGGAAAAAAAGAAAACTTTTTCAAACTAGCTATTCTTGCAATATTCCTTTTTTCACTTTATCAACAAATTGCGAAGCTTGAAGCGGCGTTTAATGAAATGTGTTTCATAACAGTAAAGATACTCGTATGTCAGCTAGAGAGAAAAGTGTACATAAACAGAAGGATGCTTGACACAAAGAGAGAAGTGACGATTTATAAAACATATAAAATAGAAAATGATAATACATTCATTGAAAATTCTAATCAATTCTTTGATCTTTCGAAAAGCAAAAAAAACCTATAGATTCTGCCCCCCTATTAGGGATTGCAAAACCGGTATACCGGTATTGCAAGCCCCTAATGTTGCAACTTTGCAATCTCGTAATATCGGTATTTGCTGAGGTAAAATACCGGTATTTTCGGTATTAACTAAAAATAATAAATTGTTTAAATTAAAGAATTTTCAATTGAATTTATTAAATATCTACTTATGTTTTAAATGTATATTTCTTTTTCCATGATACAGAACCAAATTCAATCTACTGATGTAAAAATTTGGCTTCAAAAGCACGAAATAATAGAATATCATTAAACAAAAATGGTGGAAAGATTACAAAAGTATGCTGTCATGTGAGATGAATCGTTATTTCGTGCGCTTTTGAGCACTAGGTTTTTGTTTCTTCTATTTCCCTGATCACTCACTTTCCCTTTTATGAAAGTTAAATTCGAGTGTAATTTTGAATGCATTTGTCCAATGAAAAGTTATTCTAACCATATTAAAGTAATACTTTGATTTTTTTTCAATATATTTGTCTCAACTGTACTAAATTTTGACAAACTTTTTCTTGAAAGCATAGCAAATGGTAATATGTTGTCACCAGTATTGGTTTGTTGTCCTGTCGCTGTTTGGCGTTACACTTGAAAGATGATACTTTTTTGAAATTATATAGCGCCTTAAATTTTGCATAGAGGTAAAGCTTAATCAATTGAAACATACTTTGAGATAGTTACACTATTATAATTCTAAAGAATGTTGAAGAGAAAAAAAAAAGCGAAAACGAATAAGAGAAACTAATCAGATCAAATTTAGTCAATTTTATTGTAAATTTCCAACCAAACTGCTGATAAAAAGCAAACACGAACCGCTCCTGTTCAAGAGACAATGATATTAATATTGGAAAAGTATCGTCTCTCGGAAAGAAATTACTACTAGTTATACATTTAAATAATAATAATACACCAATACAAAAGAAACACACACACACACACACACACAAAAGCATTTATCCAAAAATAACAAGCAAGACACCGAATTATTTGAAGGTGAAGAACTTCTATACAATTAGAGGAGATGAATCGCTAATTGTTAACAGTATCACCGACCTGCGTGCATTCAGAGCACTTTCAACTGTAGGAAAGTTGAGCACTAAAATGAGTTCAAGGCTTAGACAATCCACTAAATGCATTATGTCTCTTACTATTATTTTTTTTTTTACTATGACATTAGTTCCTTCATTTTATATTTTTTCCCAATACCTTTTCATAAATAATACAAATTTTGTACAATTATGAAGTGCGGCAACGAAACAATATGTTTTCAAGCATTTTTTGAGAAATTTCAAATACCGGTTTTAATACCGGTATTCCGGTATTACGTTTTAAAAATACCGAATTCCGGTATTGAATTTTCGGTCCGGTATTGCAATCCCTACCCCCTATCTTTCTCCTTGTACAAATTGCACCTTTCTTGCTCAAAAATGAAAACTTTATAATACTTTAGTGTAGCGACAAAGCTGGGGAATCGTGTACGCTTGTTGTGAAAAATTTGCCCTTGGATAAATATTTCATGTTATTACTCTCAGTTGACTTTGAAAGCTACATTGCTTGATAAAAACAATAGTTAAGTTCATTACGCATGAAATACAAGTATAAAAATAACACACAACGTTATTAGCAATTGCAGGACGTGTCGGAATGAGTTGCTAAAAATTTACGATTAAAAACAAAAAATCCACAGCAACTAATAATACAACAGAAGCTAAAAAGGAGCCGAAAAAGTTCTAAATTACAACGTGAGTAGTTTTCTTCCATTTTTTTCTGGAAAAAATGTAAAATTGATTTTTCAATAAATTAAAAGGTTTTTAGTAGCTATATTTTCTTATAAAAAAGTATTAAAATATTTAGAAATATATGCAATCCATGATTTTTTTTTAAATTATTTATTTATTTATTTTTATTATTATTATTATTTTTTTTTTTTTTCATTTTAACAGAAACGCACATAAAACTTCAACAATTAAAGAAACTAGCCAGTAGCTATCTTCGTTCCTAGCACCGAATGTTGTCTAAATTTGTCAAATCATCAATCATTCATAAATTAAATAAGATGTGATTTTTGTAAAAATAAGATGTGATGCGTTTGAACAAAAATATTGGACAGAAATTTGCTTTTTTGTGAGTGCTGAGATTTTAAACATAAATTTAAAAAAAAAGAAGTTTGTTTTGTGCTTTGATAAATTTTGATGCATTAATGTGTGTTTACATGTATACACACACATTAAATGAAAACTGTATTAAAAATTTAGTTAAACATTTTTCCTAATGAATAACATTGGTGTACTAATTGTTTCCTGTACTCATTTACAATGTGAATGAGAAAAGTAGCGAATAGTACTTTGATGTAAGACGAAATTATTTTATAACTTGCATTATCAAATTTTGATGTTTTTAAGTGGGATACTGAACACGGACAAAAAAAACCCCTCTTAATAATAATTAGAATGCAAGTTTTAAAAATGTCTGAATGCATAATATTTTGCAAGGAAATTGAATTTTCAATTTTTCCCGAGCAAAAAGAAACCTATTCGGAAAAATACGAAAAAAAACTTTTTCAGAATTATTTTTCAAAAAAATGTACTGATAATGAACGAACGATAAGATTTATCAACATCGCACGTGTTTTAGATTTTCCCTTTGAGTGAAAGGTATGCGCCATCTTGTTGCAACAATTACAATCAACTTGTTTCACTCCATTATTTTTCTCGGGATGTTTCTTTTTCAATTCTTTTCCATCTTGAACAAAAAAAAAAAAAGAAATTTACAGGTTAAAAAAAAGTTTTATTGCGCTATTTTGTTTACTTTAAAAATGGAAGAAATAACAGTTACGAACAGTAACTTTTACCGGGTGAATAGATCAAGATTAGCCTTTTGAATCGATCAAGAATGGTTCTATAAAATATCGCCTTTTTTATTTTAGCATAATAAACAATGGGAAAGATAGTTGTACGCGAAAACCTCAAAATGTACTTAAGTGATATTTTGGTGCTGGGTATTACAGTGAGGTAATTTATCATTGTCTTAGCAAATGCGCGAAATTTTTAAGAAATAGTTTGAGCAACAAATATGGCCATAAACTCATGTTTCTTAGATTAAAACTTCTGGAGAATCAAAGTCTTTTTTTTTCAGCAGGTTCGCCCCCCCCCCCCCCTCTACTGTAAGAATAAGAGGCAAGATTCGCTCTTTTTATTTTATTTTTTACTCAACAGGCTAAGCTGTCAGAGCCACAAAAAAAGTTTAGTGTTGATGGTAAATATATATATATATATATATATATATATATATATATATACAGTATAACTTCGATTTAGCGATATCCTTGATTTAACGATAACTTTTTCCAGTCCCTTGACAATCGTTAAATCGGGATTATTATGTATATATTCTCAAAAATTCATTCATTTTATTTTATTTTCGATTTTGTTTTAACAGTTCAAAAGTTTTAATTATAGTTTAATAACCAGTCACTTTTACTAAAAATTTAATAGATACAACCACAGTGCCAAATGATATAAATTCCGTAAAAAAAGTTTTCTTATAGTTTTCTTTTTTATATATTAAAAAATACATATACTTAAAAAAGTATTTTCATTTATTGTCAATTTTGTTAACAGCATAGAAATATTTTTTAAAAATGTAAAGCTTTGTTTCGAAATAATAGAAAATTTCCCTCCTTCAGCGATCAGTTAATTAGCATATACATAAATATATGTGCGAATATCATTATATAAAGTGAAAAAAAAAAGAAAAGAAAAAAGAAAAACGAGAACATGGTTGCACGTAGGGGAAAGAGGGGCACATGAGAACACTTTTTTTCATTTCTTAATTACTCAAAAAATACTATCAATTTCTCAGAGCATAAGTGTCCCCGTGATTATATAGTTTTTTCTTCGTGCCATAGAATTTTTTTTCAGATTAAAAAAAAATCTATTTCTTTACTTTATGAATTTTTTTTCAAAATGTCTTCAGTTGTTAACATGTGCCCCTATAGGGGGACACATTAAAACAAGCGTGAGGCACATATGAACACGATTAAAAATGCACAGCAAACATCCTATTTCAACGAAAAACTCTTTAATGTAAAGCATATACGTATATACCAATTACATTGAAGGATTTGTGAACTATACTGTGTCAGTTTAAATTGTACAGTAACTGTCAGTAAGATAATATTTTTCCCGAGCTATATAATTCCGCTCATTGTCAAATTTCAAAGTTTCGTAGCACGTTCTACTCACTGGATCGACAAGAAAAAATCTTATAAGACTACAGAACACAAAGAATATAGTACTATGTAAAGTTTATTCTTGTTATATAGTGCGTTTAAGCTTCATACAGAATATGATGATACATTTTTAAATTATTTTAAACTTCAGTTAAAGGAAAATATTTTGTCTTTTGTTTTTCATAAGTATTATATAACACAAAATTGTTGGCCAACTATTTAGTAACAAAAGAATTTAAAAAATAAAAAGTAATAAAATAAATAAATAATCTATATACATAAAGGTTAACTTATAACAATTAAGTTACAAACTGATAGTATCAAAATAATAATTATAAATACTTACACCTTTTTTTAGCAATTGTGATAACTCTACATTAATATTTATATTACGGAGAGGATATTTGAACTGTTCACATGTGCCCCTACCTGTTGTGTTTACAAGTGCCCCCTCATCTTCCTCAGAACTAATTTTCAAAAATAAAAACTTCATAATTTAATTAAATATTTAAACATTGTCATAAATTTACTCGACTTGAATGTTCTTATAATGTTTTGCAATAATTAAGTTTAGCTTATTAGTTGGTTTAAAATGTGTTTTTGCGTGAAGAAGACATCGATAAAATTACATACATCTGCTAAGTAGGGCTGGTAGCAGTACTGCCATTACTTGAGAATTTTTCAAGGTTTTTTTCAGGACGTTATCCTATAAATCTAGTGAGGTCCATAAGCAAGATAAATTGCTCAAAAAAGGGTGCCAGTAACTCCATAGGTTCCGAATTAATGAACACCGACTGATATCATGTTGATAGCCTAAAATGATTTTGCTGTGCATCTGGTCTCAAATGGAACCTAACACCAAAAATATTCAGTCAATCAGCCTAACTTAAATATTATTTCGATTTGGCTGTACAAGTAATAATGAAAATTGTAACAAAAAAAAATGTTTCAATACCTTGAGTGATCCAGTTAGGTAATAGTTAGTAGCTAGTATAATTTTGAATGAGATTACCACCATAAAGAAAAATGAGCAAGCTTTCCAACGTCTACGCATTCATTCTTTCATTCTAAGGATGCTGCACAGTATTTTAGTATCGTCAACATTTCTCACCTTAAAATATAAAAATTTTATTCCGAAGTGTGCGTCTCGTGTATTAAACACTTGAACAGAGGATGATGGGGCCGTAAAGGGCACTAAGTGAGTGGGTGCCCCGTTTCTTTTGAAGGGCGTCCCCTTCATCCGGGCCTCCCCCTAGACATCTTGATGGATGTTTGACCTCAGAATACACATTCGGACGAGAATGGTCGCCGATGTCGTTGGCCTCCATGGAAAAGAATTTATTTAAAAAATGTCGACCCAAGAAGGCGAAGCACTTGTCATTGAGATGCAGGTACACGATCGCTGAATGGCATCGCGTCTCCGTACAACGAACCCTAGATTCGGCCTGATGAATTGTATGTCATGACAGGAGTGCGGATGGCGTCTACGATGACGTCACCTGGTTTTACTGATTTTCAGTCAAATGCCACTTTTGTGTCTGTCACATATGAAGAAACGAAGTCGTGATTTACCTTGATACAAAATTAACCCTTCCTGCTGGTATGATTCTAAGTGAAAAAACTGGTTCTATGAATCGATTGTATAATTTTTTTCAGTATTTGTTTGTTTGTTTTTCTGCTTCTTTTTTTTACAAAAAGAACAGAAAAGAAAAACTTGTGTACAATATGCTAAAAATCTTCTTTTATCTACTGTCCCAAAGACGTCGTATATCTATATAAGCTAATATTGGAAACCACTGGCGCTGCCAAAATATTCTACTGGACTGTTTTTGGTCATAATAAGAAAATATTTTCTTCTGGGGCGGGGGTCATAACGAGTCAGAGTTATGCACTCGTGGGAGGAGTTAATCATAACGAACATGAATTTCGTTAAGCAATAAGTTACCGCCCCTAAGCCAGTACTAAGGTAAAACAACAGGCAATATACCGACATACCGGTTTTCCCATCCGGAGACTGCAGTTTCGTCTTTGTCATAGACCCAACAGTCTGGAATAGAAAATAACCGAGTTAGAGGCTGAAGTCATCTCATTGAAGCATTGTTGGCCTTCTGCATTAAGGAGCTGGCATCCGCCTCCAGATCAGTTATTCTCCATTCCAGACTGACGAGTCCATAACTAAAACGAAACTGCAGTCTCTGGATGGGATAACCAGGCTGTTGGCGTATTGATTGCATGAAGAATGAATTTACTTCTTGTGCGGTTTGGTTATGCAATCTTTCCATTTCTAGTCAGGGTTTGGTCATGCAATCTTTCCATGTCTAGTCAGGGTTTGTTGCCTTGAAAATACTCCTCAACCTTTTTTTAGAGGGGTAAAATTCATTTTCCGTAGTGAAATGCACGAAAACAATGAAAATCACAACAGTGGTCAATTTCATTAAAAGTTAGCTCTCCAAGGATGAAATGGAATATGCCAGGGAAAAAAAGAGGTTTACTTTTTTGACTTTTAACCATTAGAATGTTCAGCATTTTGTATTGAAAAAATAAACATTCAAATTTTAGGTTTTAAAAAAATTATTTTCAATTGCTTTTGTTTTCTTTTTATTTTAAACGATGCTATTAAAAAAAATACAAAGGTTAAAAATGCGCTTGACTAAATTTTTGGGGATAAAAAAATTTCGTCCCAAATTAGTGGCTACATTTCACTACTTTTGTTCTTGATACTGAAACTGATTATGTTACGATTCTTAAAAAAAAAAAAAGAAAAAAGAAAAAAAAATTGAGGAAATGCTGTGCCATGGGTAGGTAAAAGGCAGAAACTACAAATTTTTCCTATTCTTGCATTCTTGTTAGCTATTGTTCGTTAGCTTTGTTATTCTAACTTGCTTGTTTGGTTTCCGCTGAAAAAGGAAAAAAAAATGAAAAATCGTCAAATTCCAGCATTTTTTTACTGTTAATATTGAAACGAAACGTGTTTCTTCAAATATCTCAAAAACTCATTTTTGCAGATACTGCTGTTCACCTGTCCGCGGCAGTGCTATGCTAACTGTTAACAATATTTAAAACTATCAGTTACTAAGCATTCTCTTTTCCCATCCTTGAATCAGTACCAAAATAGTTTAAAAAATCCAAGGTTCACACACTCTTAAGCCATGCCCCATTTTGTAAGATCTCTGACACCAGTGATCGCATATAGCACAACTATCTTCTAGCTGACGAAATGTGGATTAATTGGAAAGCAAACTGACAATTGTGGTATACGGGTGGTAGAGCTTTCTTAAAATGAGGCGTGGCTTAAGAATGTCAAAATATGAATTTTTGAAACCAATTTGGTGAATTTAAAAAGGAAATGCTTAATAAGTTAGCTTTGTTTTTTGATAGAACCTTGAAAGCTCTAAAGAAATGCTCAAGTCATTAAATCATCAGTAACAATAACACTACTTTTTTCTGTTACATGGATAAAAATACTTGATCATAGTGTAAAATGATGCCCTAAATTCAAATATGCAAACTGTGTTTCTCCATCACCCACAGATTTTTTGTAACACTAGACAGAAGTTTGAAAGAGATGCGCATATTCTGTTGGGAGACTCCTCGATTTCATTCTGACCATTTTTTATCGGCGAGATTGAACACATAGGTACAAGAACTAACTCAATGCGCTTACATACGGACTTTATTGATGTTTGCCATCCACACTACAACGCGCAGAGTTGCGCTTCCAGTGAAACAAAAAAACAGTCGACTACCTGTTAACAGAAGGTATTATTTTATCTGGCGCCACCTGCCAGATACATTTCTTTACATCAAAATTTACATAAATGACGATAAATAAGGAATTGAATAATTAAAAATAGAAAACAGTTCAAAGTTCTTTTGTGATCATTTTCACAACACTCCCACCTTTTTGATTTGCTTGAATCAAAAATTAAATAATGCTATTTTTAAAACAGGAGCACACTTCTAACGGGTACAATTTTCGTACAGGACGGGTCAATGTACCATTTTGGGTTTTTACTTTAACAACTCTTACCCTTCCATCTCTTCCAGTACACAGTTCTTGAATACGCGCGATTGGCCAGTTAATTCGTTTGAGATTTTCGCTTCCAACCAATACAATGTCCCCTAATTTCAGCTCACAGTGAGTTTGTCCAAGTCTCTGCACTAGTTGTCCGAGATACTCCTTGCGGAAACGACTTCGAAGTTGTTCCCGCAACTCTTGGCAAAAGCGTTGGCGTACTAAAAGTTTATCTCGGTCTAACAGGTCCAAATCTGGGGTACCTGAAAATTTAATGTCCTGTATAAACATAGAAGGTGTTAAAGGCGTTAAATCCTCCGTGTCGTTCGAGACATATGTTAGAGGACGACAGTTCATTACCGACTCCACGTCACATAGGAGAGTAAGTAATTCCTCATAGGTTACGGATGCTTGTCCCAAAACTCGCACTAATAATTCCTTAGTGGTACGAACTAGACGCTCCCACCATCCGCCCCACCACGCAGCTGTGGGCGGAATAAAATTCCAAGTGATGGGGCTTAACGTTTCCAGCGATATCACCTTTTTCCAATCTATTTTTCTCAGCAATCTTGACGCTCCAACAAAATTAGTCCCATTGTCGGTGTATACAACAGACGGACGACCTCTTCGGGCTATGAAACGCCGAAGCGCTTGTATGAAGGTCTCTGTGCTTATGGATGACACCAACTCTAAATGTACGCATCGGTATACCGCACACGTAAACAATACTATCCAAGTCTTAGTTTTATTCCGGAGAATAAGCGGACCGCATAAATCTATTCCGGTGACTTCAAAGGCGAAAGCATCACGAACTCTGTCCAATGGTAACTGAATGGATCCAGTAGTTGGAGGTTTTGCAGTAAATCTTTTACATCGAACACAGTTCTTAACAATTGATCGGATTGTGCGCCTAGCACCTATTATCCAAAATTCTTCTCTCATTATAACAGTCAATGCTTGAGTTCCAGCATGTGAATATTTCAAGTGATAGTCTCTCACTAAACAGTTCACTATGTAGTGCTTCGATGGCAACAAAATAGGATACCGGAATTCATAGGAATCTTCTCTTTCGACGATTCGTGTTCTTACTCTTCTTAAACCACTTTGATCTCTTATGGTCAAAATGCCGCCAATAGAGTCTCCCATTTCCGGAAAACTTTCCGTCTGAACAAGAGCAAGAAGCGCGATTTTAGATTCTTTTATTTCGGAATCTAGCAAGAAAGGTTCTCGAATTACCGTTATTTTTTGACAATTTTTAATGAATCTTTTTACCCAACTTAAAACTCGTATCATTTTTGAAAATTTAGAAAACTTCTCGTACCATTTAACTTCACTTTCTACTACGGCACTAAGATTTAAACATATGCCTTTCTTGCGTTCTGCAAAAACTAAAGTTTCACTTGCTTTAACCTCAGATTTTGGCCAATTATCTTTAGGACTTTTAAGCCAAACAGGCCCACTATGTCTATGGGTGACATCGAACAATCTCTTTTCGGCTATATGACGATTTGAGGGCAATTCTGCATTGCATCCCAGCCAAGGTAATCCCACACTATAACGACCCTCCTCGTTTCTCGAGAGAGAATTCAAAAATTGCTCACGTGCTATTTTTTCCTCTAAAGAATTATTTAAATTGAGATTAGCATCCAAAACTCCGATGGTTTCTAAGCTCCAAAGATCGGAAATCTTGAAATCCTGTATTGCTAAATTCGTACAAAAGGCAGAAGCATTTTTCCCTTTATGAAAATCATCTGATACACCGCAAACTGTCCAGCCCAATTTTGTACAAATAGCGGTTAAACCTCCTTTCAATTGCTTAACTCGCCCGGTAAGAATTTTCCCGTAAATGTCACTACCTATGAGCATTTCTATTTTAGGACAATTTTCACCTAAATCCGACAACCAAATCCGATTTCGCTTTAATTCTTTCAATATCGGACCCTTTGGTACCCGAGGTATATCCCCACAAATTACTTTCTGATCCAAGAATTCAAATTCTAAATTTGGATACCTATACGAGCTGACCGAGCACAATTTTGCTCTGTATTTGTTATGCAACTTTGGTTCAGTTTTAGTACCCCCAAATAAAGTAAGAGCTACATTTTCTTTTGACACAACGGGTAATTCTAGCTCTGTGGCCAATGATTCCAAAATGTATGATTTTTGGGAACCACAATCTAAAAGGGCTCTTATTTCTTTACACTCCTTAACTCCCGCTACTCTTACCCACAAAGTCATTAGAGCTACCTCCGGGGTACAAGTTTGCCCTACTGTAGTTGTATGCAATATTTCAGCTACCGTCTTTTCCTCTATTGGCTGAATTGGTTTATTCAACTCTGGGCATAAAATATTTAAATGCGCTTTACCGCAAGAAAAACACTTAATGAACTGTTTACAAAATTTTGCTATATGATTTGGCTCTAAACATTTTAGACAACATTTCTTTTCTTTAACTTTAGCTATCCTTTCATTAAGAGATAATGCACGTGCCCCATAACAATTTTTACAATCATGCATTTTATCACAAAAAAGACAAGCTCGATCCTTAGTGCTAAGAAAACTTGAAGCAGTGGAAATGTGAGCTTGTTTCTGAAACTTAAATTTTCCTTTCAACTCACGATTTCCGTCTTTATGACTAAAATTTTCTAACCCACTGCGAGCCAGTTTTAGCCTCTCTTCACCCTCCACTTCAGCTTTCAAAAATTTCATCAAATTGGAAAGGCGAGAAACATCAACCCCTTCAGGCTCGTTAAAGAGCGAACTTCTTTGCCACGCTTTCAAAACATCCTCGGTAAGACATGATTCCACCATCGGAAACAACCAAGCTGTATTTTCGTGCGACTTTAAACCTAAAGATTCCAAGGCTCTCAAATGAGCTTCAATTTTATCATAGAGTTTATCGAGTGATAATTTATCCTTACTATTTGCTTTAACATTAGAAACAATTAACTTAATCAACTCTCTGACATATACTTCTACTAATAGTTCCGGTTTTCCGAAACGTTCTTTCAAAGCTGAAATAGCTTTATCATAATTCTCGGAAGTAACTGGATAACTTTCAATAAACTCTCTAGCTCGAGAACCGAATTTCATACACTGAATTAAATAGGCAAATTTGTCACTCTCATACAAATCAGGGTCACTGTGAATTTTTTCAAATTGGGACCAGAACGGCAACCAATTTATAAATTCCCCGTCAAACTTTTTTAATTCAATTTTTGGAAGTCTATATTGTTTAATCCTATTCAAGGAAATGTCAGCACTATCGGCTGACCTCGATTCTAATTTAACTTGTTCAGGATTTTGAAATTTCTCATTTACTTGCCGAGACAAAGTTATGAATTCATCAGAATACATTTCACACTGTTCTATTTCTTTATTAACATCTTCCTCTAAAGTATTCTCATCAGAAACCAACAAATCAAGAATTTGATTATCAAGTGTTTTAAGTTCTAACTGTACGTTTGTTAACTTGGTAATTTTATCTCGTACTACATCTGAGGAAAATTCTTCCTCACTTAACTCTACTTTTACGACATTCGCAGTTTTCGTAAAAGAAGTTCTTAAACCAGTTCGTTTAACCCTCAATGCTTTTAATTTTAAAGATTCCATTTTTAGCATTCAAAGTTACGTTAATTTGCAAAACAATGTCGACATTACAGAATTACAAACTATTACAATTGCTAAAAATTTACTTTAAGAAACTTGAAAATTCCGAACGTTTATCAAAATACAAAAGTATCGGAAAACATCGACAAATACTTAAACACTTCTAAAAATACCTCAAAATTCCTATAATCCTCGTCACGGACGCCACTAAGTGTTGGGAGACTCCTCGATTTCATTCTGACCATTTTTTATCGGCGAGATTGAACACATAGGTACAAGAACTAACTCAATGCGCTTACATACGGACTTTATTGATGTTTGCCATCCACACTACAACGCGCAGAGTTGCGCTTCCAGTGAAACAAAAAAACAGTCGACTACCTGTTAACAGAAGGTATTATTTTATCTGGCGCCACCTGCCAGATAAATTTCTTTACATCAAAATTTACATAAATGACGATAAATAAGGAATTGAATAATTAAAAATAGAAAACAGTTCAAAGTTCTTTTGTGATCATTTTCACAACATATTCACATGGATGACTAATACTAAAATAATGATAAAAAACTTAGTTATTGTTCATTTCTTTCTGTATTTGGCATCAGAAACATCCCTCTTTAGCGTCTTAGAATTAATCAGCTAGAGTTTATTCACTTGGACAATGGGATCCTTTCCAAAGATGCGTTTTTTAGCTTTAGTTTAAAAATACCTAGAAATTCTGGTTTAAAGTATTCAAATTCAGCACCAGTGTTGAAAAGTCTTTACAAAGTTTTTTTAAAAGGCCTAATTTAATATGAAAGGCCATTAGAATTACAAGTACAGGCTTTTTTTTTTTTTTTTTAATGTTTCTTGCCATTGCTATCAAATTCGTATTTGGAGAAAATAGCATTGTATTAATAAAATTTAGCAGTTAATAAAATTTGTTTCATTTAATTTTAGGCCAGAAATAATTGTGCCATGATATGTGTTATACTAAATTTTATATAAAAAAGACTTACAAATTTCCATACGTTTCCTTCATTTCGGCTGAATATTCTCGTGATACCGAAGGCGACGCGTTTCAATCATGCAATAATACAGCTCTTAAACTAGTTTCCAATAAGTTGATACTAAGTCTAATCTGTTTGATATTAAAATGCAAACATATCCATTTCAGAGTCAATACTATTACAGTTTACTAAAGCTTCGAGTAAAATCTATGAAGTCATTATGTTTGCATTCATATATAAAAACACTCAAAATGATTCAATTCAAGCAGCGTATATCACGTAAACGGGGTGCCATTAAGACTGGCTACCAGGTTACCACTGCAGTATTAGCAATCCTGACTATCTGTCTCTATATTTTTTGTCTTAATGACTAGATTTTAATTGTAAATTATGAGTTTTTATCGTTATGTGATATACGAAAAATATAGGAAAACATAAGAAAAATAAATCACTTAAAATCCATGATTACACAAAAACTGTAGATGGTGGGACAATTCTGATTGGATATTTGAAACTAGCGTAACAAATTACCCTAGAAAAACCATAAATGTTTAATTTAATAAAATCTTTGTTTACCAGTCTATACGTTTATATCATTGCGTGGCGTAGAAAAATATGGGAAAAATAAAGAACTCAAAACCTATGATTACACAAAAACTGTGGTTGATGGAAAATTTCTAAGTGGATATTTGAAATGAGCGTCAAAAACTACCCTAGGAACACTATAAATGATTCATGTAACGAAACCTTTGTTTACCAGGGCAAAAGTGCTCAATAGTCGCAACTGATTTGAGACGGAGGGATTATAAAGAAAAAAAGAAAGTAATATAGCTGCAAGAGTAGCTTTTATAAAGCGGGATCAGGTACGCAAACTTTGAGGGAATGTAGGCTAAAGCCAGGCTAAATTGGAGAAAGAGACAGAGAGCGGGTGGAGAGAGATTTACGATTCGGTGGCATCGCCGCGAGATGTTAGCGAGCCGAACAACAGCCCGCGGATAAAGCAAAAATCGCGAATCGGAACCCAGTTGCTTTATTTTTAGCTCCATTTCACCTGGCCATTCATTAAGGCGGAAATAGAAAGTTGGAGAAAACGAAACCGCGAAAGGAATACTGATCCGGCTTTCCCCAAATAAGGGGAAGAGTTCGTTGATCTGCCTTTGTTTACATACTAGCCTACATCGGATCCGGTCGGCGGGACCCCTTTCGATCGAGTCGATTCGGACGCAGCACGTGCGCTTCGGACATAATTGGGTGTTTACTTTGTATTAAGTGTTTAAAAAATAGATTTCATAAACGAACATAATACTAAACAAAATTGAGATAGTACGACATTCATGTAATCATCTTTTTGATGATTAAATTAATTGATAGTTAAGGGAAGTAGGGCAAAATGAAATAGTGAAGTGTTTACTCCGCTTTTAGAGCTACGTATCTGGTAATATTTTAACAATGTATTAGCACATGGTGTCTATTTCAATCAAGAAAAAAATACCTCTGAATATTAAAGTCAATGATAATATTATAGGCAATATTTAAAAACTTATACACTCATTGTAATATTTCGTGTAAGTCAAAATATTTTATTTTAATAAAAGGTTAAAGTTCTTGTTTTTTTTATTTTTTTTTAATTATTACTAATTGAGACTTTCTAATATTCGATGAAGAATTTATTAAGTTAAGTTGCATTTTAAATATTTTGTACACTTAGTCAAGTACATGAGGGGAAGTGGGTGAGGCAAAGTGAAATAGTTTATTTCGTTTACACATTCAGTAACTTACTAAACTACTTACGTATTCATTTATTACTTTATTCGTTTACATTCCTTCATTTAGTAAATCATCATATATTCATTCCTTCACTTATGTGTTTTATTCATTCACTATTTTATTCACTCATTTATTTTTTTTTCATATATTAATTAATTTATTTTTTAATTATTCGTTATTTTTTTTCAATATCTTTTCATTTGTACATCCAACTTTTTATTTACTCATTCATTTGATCAAAAATATTTTTTATCAAATAAAAAATATTTCATTAGAAAAATATTTTATTTTTCACCATGAAAAAAAAAAGAAAAATTTCCCCCTTTTTTTTTTCAAGGCACAAACTTACCACCAAAAGTAAAATTAATACAGTTTGAATGCAAGTTTTATTATAAAATACAGTGTTCTTTCTTTATGTACTGCAATTTTCAAAAGAAATGTTCAACTTGTTCATTTTGAAAAGGCTCGGTCATCTTAACTGTTTCACTTGTCCCACATTCCACTACTTCAAGTTGAAATTGGAAAAAAAAATATTCTTCCTAACTTTTAATACTTGATAATACTCTAATTTGAAAAGTTTTTCTACTTCATCAAAATTATCATCTTCAACTGTTATAGTTGTTGTCGCGTGCCAGCTGGTCTGGCGATCTGGGATGCGCTGCTTCCCCTTTTCAACTGTACGGTATTTTGGAATGAAGTCCGACTTCCACAATACACTTTATGCTATAAGGAACCGTTTATAGGGTAGGCAATCATTCCCAGCACAACGACACATTCACACAAAGATCTACGATTGGCTATTCTATATTTCCGTAAAAATTTTTGTTCGTTCTCGTAAAATTCCTTAGCTCATCAGACCATTTTGACGACGGATACTTTCTGGGACGTTTGACGCCAGTTGTATGTAGTCCGATCAGGCTAATTTTGTATTCAATCATTCTAATATTGTATTCATTCAGCCATTCTGGTATTGTATTTAGTTAGTCAATCAGTATGAAATTGTATTTAGTCAGTCATTCTAACATTGTATACAGTTAGTCAGTGTAATATTGTATTTATTTAGTCAGTCAAATGCAGTGGTGTCCAAACTTTTTCTACCTGAGGGCCGCACCTCACATTGAAATGAATTTTACGGGTCAAAACAAACAAAATTTTAAACATTCAAAGTTTTTCAAAAAACATAGGAAAATATGGAAAAAGGAAAGAAAACTAGAAACCGCTGTTATCATTACTTGATGCTTCTTTTATTTATTGCATCTGTTTTTTAGAAACTAATTTCTGAATATGTGGTTCCAACTTTGTAACATTGCCATAAATCTTGCTTTTCGATTTGTAGCATTCGGACAAAGCAACTGCTCACACGGATCAGCTTTGCTGATCGGATGTAGCCCGTGGGCCGTAGGTTGAATACCAACCAGTCTAATGTATTACAGTTAGGTCAGTCGATCAGTCAGTCTGACATTGTATTTAGTTAGTCAGTCTAATATGGAATTCAATCAGTCAGCCACAAGATTCCCTTCTAGTGTACAGAGCAGCTACTCTTCTACTCTAGCGTCGTGTGAGAAAGTTTTAGATGATGCCTTTACTCCGATATTAACCATCAACGTGAACCCAAACATCTAACCACGAGATCAGTAACTCTTAATCTGAGTTGAACCAGCATTTCACGTTGGTATGCACCAGGTCAGAACCTTACTCAGGTACTTGAAACCTTACATTACATGAGAGAAATCTTTTTTTTTTATTGTAGTTTAATTGCTAAACACAATTAGATAACATCAAGGGTATACAACATCATATTGGTTTATCTGCTGCCATCAAGCTACACTATTTCTTTACACTTCATTATACCCTACTTTACTGAAATTTGGATCGCCATAGACAATTTCAACATGGCGGAAATAAAAGCATCAAATAATCGTTCTAATGTGCGGTTTAGAAAAAAAGAACTTTCGTTGAAATACTTTCGATATTTATAGGAGAATGTCGGACAAAGTGAAACAGTTGTGATTACTTACCCTTTCAAAATGAACAAATTTGAAACGCGTTTTGATAATTGCAGTCCATAAAAAAAAACAATGAATTTCAAACAAAACTTTCATTGAAACATTATTTTTTTATTTTTGGCAGTAAATTTATACTTTCAAAGAAAAAATGGGACATTTTGCACTTTTATTTTTTAAGGGCAAAGTGAAAAATAATATATGTTGAACATAAAATACTTTCTATTTGATTTTTGAAAGTATTTTTGATGCAATGAACGTGTAAGCAATAGAAAGAATAAATAAGTGAATAGATAATGAAAAAAATAAACGAATAAATAAACGAATTTATTTATTTATTTATGAGAAAAATAAATGAGTCAAGAAATAAGTGAATGTGAATGAATAATTAAGTAAATTATTAAACGAAGGAATGTAAATGAATTAACCAACAAATGAATGCACAAGGGACTTAGTAAATGATTAAATAAGTAAACGAAATAAACTATTTCACTTTGGTCCATTCACTTTGTTTAGCATTAACATTTAAAGTTAAGCATTAACATTAAAAGTTAAGAAAGCGTAATAATATCAAATAATAATTAATGCTGCACTGGACATCTGTAGCTATTAATTAGCATTTAAAATTTTAATTAACAAGAATTATATAGAATGAAAGAACTTAATCATTCTATAAAAATTAGTTTTTGACTTACAACGTAATATTACCATACGAGTATCAATTTTTGTATTTTGCTTGAATAGGGAAGTTGCAACCTATTAAATGTTCATATTTTGGCTATTGGATATTGTTAATTGACCCTCAAAACTAAAAAATTCACCATCGCCGAATTTTAAAACACCGTGATTGATTTTTAATGAATTTTTAAAAATCCACGAGCAAAAGTGCGCTCTTCTGAAACGTCACGAGCCTACGTCACAGGGCGCTAATGGGCAGCCTTCCTCCGAAGATCCCTTGTTTCCGCTAGGGACATTTTGAGCGCGCTGATATTTTTATTTTTTAGAAATTCAATAATCCTTTTGGACACACTATGGAGGCCGGATTCGTTAAAGCACAATCTAAATAATCTTCCTCAAGTAACATCAATGATGATATTCGAATATTTCCGAGAGGATGAGAGATTTAATGTTCCAGAAACGCGAGGAGTTAAATGCGAGGAGATAAGCCTTTTACGTTTCGTCTTCGAAGTCGAATGCACGTCCTTCGGTTTCTCCCCTATCGGAAGAGCGCATGACGTCACATCCTATGCCATTTGACGTCACAAGCGCTTGAACTTTAAAAATTAGTTTAAAAAAAAACCACTTATCGTATCGCAAAATTTTTTTCACCTATGATGTTCATACATGTTACTCTATCATATAAAAATAAAATTGAAAAATCGAAAACTTCCCTATTATACGTGCTTTGATCTTTAGAGAAGACTTTTTAATAACTGGAACAGGCAACATGGGTTATTAAATTACTGAAATATTACCAGATAGGTGGCGTTAAAAACACAGTAAAAGTTTCACTATTTCAACCAAAATGTGGCTTTACGGATGGAAAGTGAATTCCTGTGTCAGGTTTAACAATAAGTCTGCCGCGTATCTTATTTTTGACCCCTAAGTGTAGAACCACGTTTCCACCTATAATGAAATTTCAAATGGTTCAAGTGCCGACATCCACCATCTTTCGTGACGATTGAGAATACTCATCTTTTAAAATGCACCAGCATTCAATAAAGGAATTATTTTAACTTATGTTTCCAGGATGGATCAAATGTCGTGTCAATAAAAGTTTCGTATTCCTTGTACTGACAATGTTAAAAGAAGTAAAATGACAATGAATAAATTTTTAATTCAAAATTCATTTTGATATCATCTCTACTATTTATTCGGAAAATTATGATCAAAAGCTTCTGTCAAAACTTATTTTTATCTACATTTTAAATGACTAACTTCAATTAAAATGAAGAATGAAAGTTTCGTGGAACCCTTGATTGATCTCCCCGGAACCCTGGCGTTCGGCGGAACACAATTTAATAAACGCTGCTGAAACATGCTGCATTGTGTGATGATAGTGTTTAAGATCCAACAATGCTATATTCAGTGAAATATTTCAACATAATCCCACTTTGAGTTTTATACAGCCATTTTAGTACTGCGTAAGAATTTTTTCTTTAATTGAAAAAACAATACTTGAAGTTGCGGTTGAGAAATTTAAAATTTAAATCCTAATTTAAACTTAATTAACATAAATTCTTCTCATAACTACTCATGATGAACATGTGCAAAACGATCATTAAAAATTCTTTCAAATATCACTTGTTCCAGCTCTCTAGAGGAAAGGCTCTAGGAAGTTTTGAAACTTGAGTCTTTCAAGTATTTTGACCATATTTTTGGTTCTTTTACTTGGGTGTATTTTCAAAACGATTTCCTATTTCTCAAACGAAAGAGAAAAAACGATTTTTCTTTATGTTTTTAAACCCTACCTCTGCAATAAATCGCATCAAAATCTTAGATGAAAGTAAAATGCGGCAAAACATGCTGTTGATTTGACCTGGAATGAACCTCTAACAGAATCAATTACAGAGACAATTGATGAAAAAGTTAAAGAACTTCAAAAAATGTTTTGGAATAAATACTTTTTGTTAAAACAAATAAGTGAAATCTGTGTAGGAAATAATAACAAGGTAGATTGGACGTTTTATTTTTCTGAACAATAGTCAATCTAGATGTTCTAGTCTTGTGAAAAATTCTTATGCTCTTTTTATAGATTCTCCAATGAAAATATGTTTATACTATTAATTAAGAGGTATATTTCTTCAAAATGGATATTCTCTTGTTTTGAAAAATTCTTATACTCTTTTTAGATTTTTCCAATGAAAAGTTGTTTATACTGCTTTAAGGATACGAGGTGTATTTTTCAATGAATCGAAATGAAGTTATTGTCAGAAAAAAATGCATTTAGTATGAAAAATAACGACGATGAAGCCTCTTTTTCTCTCTCTCTCTCTCTCTCACATCCACTGCTATTCCGTGCGTTTTGAAAAAGGTTTTTCAATAGCTTTGAAGCACAATTTTTGTACCGGCTTAATTGTTCTTGAACTGTTTTTTGACAATACAAATAGCATTTATCTGCAAGAACATGAAAGTTATTATGATACTGCTAACTTCTACTCTAAACGTATTATTGAGAAAAAAACTAAGGTTTTTCTCTCTCCCCTTTTCGTTCTTTCTTTTATTAAAAGTGGAATTTGTTTAAAAAATTTGCCTGAAGAATTTTGAGACAAAGAAAGTTTATTTTAAAACTACTTTTTGTTTAGTAGTATTTCTTAATCGAAGCCATTTTCCATCAAAACTCTGTTGGACTGTTGAAGTGAGTCAAACTTCATCGTTGTCATATCATGTAAGAGTAAATGAATTATTACACGGACTGTCAGTTTGGTTCAATAGCTTCCACTGGTTATCTGATAATTCGAGACCAATGAGACCACAGAGGTTGAGTTTTATTAATTGTAAAAAAAATCCCCTCCCCCTCCAATGCTCCTTATATTCTTATTACCCACAACATGGAAACTGCTAAGAGGTACAACAGTGATTAGGCTGAAGCAGAAAAAGGGCCAGGGATGGAAAAAAAAGACACAACTTATATTCTTGTACCTATTTTTAAGCTTGAAAGAAGAAATGAAAGAGAGTCCGTGGTTTGATAAGTAGGCCCCAAAACAAACTTGGAGTCCATGAGACAGAAATGCCTAGTTGTTAGTCAGGGTTGAAAGATCATTTTTCGCTAGATTAAGTTATGTACATACATTTTTTTAAACTGGTTCGTGGAAGTGTGCTCAACGAACTATTAATTTGTTCCTTGTTTCATGGATCTAATAAATGACTATTCACAATATATTTTAGTCGACTAAAGAAGCCACCTACCATGGTTATTTAGTAATAAACCAATATACTGTAACCAACGGCTTGGAATTCCGAAAATCCGGACGATCTGTGTACGAAACAATGGACAGAGGCATCATGACGAGGCAGGTGTTTGGTGACGCAAAGCAGATTAGCCTATTTCGAGAACGAGGAAAATATCCACCTAATTTGGAGCAGATTTCGGGGTGCACGGTATAAATAGAAGGAAATCGGTTCACTTCGAACCCGGCGGGCTGATACAAGTAACGCAAACGTAATGAGATTTGTTACTGTTTACAAATTTGTTATTTCATTCGTTCAATGCGCACCCTTTATGTATCTTCGGTAGACCCGGATTGACTTTCAAAGCGACCTCAGGCTGATCAAAGAAAAACAGAATGCATTTTGGAGTTTTGCCGTAAAATTTGTCCCATATTTTTGGTTGGTTTTGAAAATACCATTAATTTTTGGTGCCAGCCCATTAATTTTGTAAAATTTCTTATTTTGAAAAGGTAGACAGATGAAAATAAACATAGTGCATAAAAATTGATACAACAAAAGGTTCGATGTTTGATGGGATTGTTTTCATGCAATTATAACTGATAATTTTGTGAAAAGGCCAATTTTGCAAATTTCTAAGGTTCTATTTTGCCATCTGGTAATTTGAAATCGATTATGAAACACAAATAGGGATTTAACTGAGCACTTTTATTTTTTATCATTATTGTTCTTTTATAGGCTTATAAATATTTTCCAGAGTCACAACGTAGGTATGCCTAAACTCTACAGTAAAAATGTATTTTCCTTTGAAAAATAGTTGGAAACGTAGTGCTGTTCAAAGTTGAACGTGTTTTATATTAGGGATGCACAGATAAGCAAATTGACAAATAACCGGTTACCAGTTAATATGCAAAAGATAACCGGCCCATGTCGTTAATTACAATGATAATGATTTTTAATAATGAAATTCTTTCATAAATTATTTTACTAATCGCAATTTTGACTTTTTAGAGAAAGTTAATGTTTATTGATTTCTATAAGAGACGATTTATTTTTCTCTATTTTCATAATTTTTCTTTAAAAAATTACTTTAAGCTTTTAATCAACATCTTTAAAACAATTTTTTAATAAAATTATATTCATTTGTCATTTTGACATGAAAACTCAAATTATGGATTTAGTAGACCGTTTTCTGTAAACTTATTAGTTTAGTATCGACTTTTAGTAACAATTAAATTCAGACCCTTTATGTTTACGAAAATTATGAGGCAATCTTAAAGCTTAATGCTGAAGGTAGGGTGTGGAGAGAAGTATTGACACGTGAGATGTGTGTAACATTGTATATATTATAGATGTGCATATCAATATAAAGTTAAAAAGAAACAAATTAAAAAAATAACTGCTTCTCAGAGAGTTCATATTTTTTTAACCAAAACGTATTTAATAATACTAAAATTTTTATTGAGTGGAGAAGATAGTAGTGTAAAAATAAAATTATAAAATGTATGCTGTAAATGTATTTATACACAATCGATAATTAAAAAAAAAGTTTGAATAGGAGAATTTCCTTAAAAGTTTGGAGGAAGAGAGGGAACTAACAGTCACATATATATGCACTCCTACTTAAGAAAATATATGCACTTGTTCAATAAATATTTTTTATGAAGAAATAATTTTTTTTTTAATTCTACATGTTTCTTCTTGCTATTAATTTTAAAATACACTTGCTGTTGCAAAAAGTAACATTTACTAATCGTTTATGAACTCATTCTGCGTAGTTTCTTGTTCTAGGCGTAATTAAAGTAATTTTAATTAAAATATTTTTTCCGCCGATTTATAAGTGAGAATTGTCCGATTATGGCTAACTAGTGAATACTGCCGATTAATCAGTGAAACCCTGGTCTGCATGACAATGATTTATTAATTTTATACATTTTGACAGTTTATTTACTACTTAAAAATTTTCAAGGATCATAACGCTTGATGATAAAAAAACAACTAAAAAACGAAAATGTTGATGAGCTTTTATTATTGAAAAATTGGAAAGTAACTGAACTGTCAAAGGTCACTTTCGAGTAGTTATATTTACTTTTTGCTTGATTATGCCATTTCTGGGTGTCGAACTATTTAGCGAATGTGGTCCACTTTTCTCTTCCCCGCAGAGTTTTAACACAGATTGTTGCAGATGGTGTCATTTAATAGATATGTGCGAAGAATCAGGGTTGCACTCGTAAATTTTAGTAAAAGAACGTTTCATATTTTAATTTTGTGTAGCGAACTGTAAAAAAACTGCTCTCTTTCACAGGCGAGAGAAAAAGGTATATTTACTTCATTACGTGTAAGAAGCAAAAGTATCTTTCTCACTCAAACAAAACACTTTTTAATGTTCCACAAAGTCATATTTAATCAAAACATAGCATCTGATGAAGAATTGCAATAACAAGATTCTGAAATGTATGAATATTTAATTCTTTAAGGAATAATTAATAAATATTAGGCCATGATGTTAAAAAACTGAGTATTTCATAACGAATTACAAATATTTTTAACACATCTTGTCGAACATAGTCTCTGCTTTTGGCAGGGCAAATGATCAAAAATTCATTCCATAATTGCCTTCAAGACGTTGACCGGTATATTTGTAGCGTAATTCCTTCCGTAGTTAGTTAATGAGCGTTTATGATTGGTCAAATAAATTTTCTCTAAACTGCTTTTCCCACGATATTTCCTAAGAGGGTTAGATTCTACAAAAATCTAACCCTCCCTAATTGCAGTATTTTCTATTCTTCTACATTTTTTGTTCTTTCACATTTACCACATATGAGGAAATGAGAAGCAAAGGAATGTAAGTGGACATTTTCAAGTTTTGAGTCAAACGTGTTTAAGGTTAGCATCTTAGACAGGCTTTCATTGAAATTTCTTTCAAAGTCATGCTCTATAGCAGCAACTACCGGGGCTACTAGTACCGTCTCTTGCCCCCAGGCAGAGGAGAGGTTCACCTACCATGTGTTCTGGCTATCTCCAAATTTTTAATTTTGCCACTTACATCACTTTGCTTCTCACTGCCTCATATTCGTATGAGACATACTTGTGGAGCTAAAATTCATTTGTTTTTTTCTTCAGTTTATAGGGAATGACGTCCCGTTTTATGAGATTGATGCCGGCAAGAAGGAAATGCACTACGCAGACTTGCAACCCCTCCACAGTCAAGAGGCCCATCAGATCAGTAACGCAGCGATGTTCGATCTCATCACATTCCCCACCAACAACACCGACAGTACGCTGCCATTTTTATTATATCCCTTCAAAACACTCCAGTGCCAATAAAAGTGAAATATACGGTCACCTATCGAGATAGTGACGTAAGAAAAAATTGTAAATTGTAAGGCAAATAAATATACATTGTACGAAAAGAGTACTCAGATCGATTTGTACTAGATATGTTAGCTACTTTTGAAATTATTTGCCTTAAAGAGGTTAAACCCCAGGGCTGTTGTCGTAAAAGGAGCAGAAAGTATCCTGTACTTAAATAACAAGTAAGAGGGTGTACGCTGAAATTTAAGATGGAAGGTGATGGATAACTTGGATTAAAATTAGAAAATAAGTGCTAAGAGGTTTTATTTTTCTGAAAATACATCCTATATACATGTAGTAAGGTGAGGTGGATATTTGTCTATAAGCTATAGTTGGAGAAATTTAACCTGGAAGCGTTGTAATGTTGAAATTAGGATCTGCGTAACCCTCACAATTCTGCCAGGTTAGGTTTGCCCCAACTATAGAATAAACTTACTGTGTGTAATGAGAAATAAATGATGAGAATTGAATTAGAAAAATAGACAATTTTTGTCAGATATAGCTGGGAGATTTTTTTTTACGCTGTTGTTTTTGAAAAATGATCAATATGAAATATAAAGTATCAAGTTCAATAAAAATAAGAGGGTATACCCTAATTTTCGAAAGACCCTTCAATACAGCAAGGTTAAAAAAAAAAAAAAAACGCTCAAATCAATTCTGAAAAAAAAAGAAAGAAAAAAAAGATGTTTTCCCCTCTTTTTGTTTTTATGATAACTCAAATGGTGGTTATCGCATACCTATCAGATTCGCTAGTTTTAAAGCTTAAATAAACAATCACATCATTCTGTAACACAAGATAAATGATAATTTGAATTTCTAGATCAGCCTGTTGATGAAAATAGGAAGGTTTTATCACAAGCAACTACACAAATTGGCGACATTCAACCAAGTTTGGCGTTAAGTTTGGCTAAAGATAAGATAAAATTTTCTCGAGTTCTCATATGGAAGTTGTGAATAAAAATTCTAAAAATTGATAAGGATATCTACTTTTTTCGCTCTTCAAAACTTCTGGAGTTTCTCAGGCCATCTATTATTTTCAATGTTCGGCGAATTAAAAATGGAAATCAAGTTTTGGACCATAATTATCACCAATACTTCTGTTTCTGCGTACAACAGAGGTGACCACCCCAAAAAATATTTTGATCTGTATTAGTTTTAAAATTTTATCCTATGAGTCGTTCACAGCAAAGACAACATCGACATTGCCTTCTTTGTCGAAGCACATTTTAATATACTATCTTGCACAGTTATATTTAAACTGAAAACAGTCTCTAAACTTTTTGTTAACTTCGAGTCAAAACCTAGAGTAGTTAAGGGGTAAACTCCCGGCCAAAACGTTTAGTTTTAAGCCATATTGCCAATCCTAGTGTGTTCCTAAAACATTTGTAAGGACTGTGCGACTAATCCTCCCCCCCCCTCCCGTCTGAAGAAAGTTCTGACTGTGGCAGTAACATGAATCAATTTGTTAGAATAATTGAGAAAAACGACCGTTCTTTTGAGACGGAATTTAAAGTTATTGAATTCCTAACACATATCGTTGTCATTGACTCCGAAGAATATTCATACTACTTTTGTCGAAAACCGAACAGCGCGTTGCTGCTCGACTCCATAACAAACTCATGTTTTCTTGTTCTGCAAGTTTAAACAAGCAGATGATGCACCAACTGCTCGGTATTTCATCTGTTTGTCAGTTGACAAACGAACAGAGGGTATACCTTACGCTCAGCGTTTTCTCAGCAGTTCACGGACAAACAGAAGATGGCCATCCACTCGACATTTCATCTGCTTGTCAGTTCAAAAACAAACAGATGACGTACCATCCTCTCGGCACTTCATCTGTTAGTAGTTCACGGATAAACGGACGATGTGCCTCCCGCTTAACATTTCATCTGTTTGCCAGCAGTTCAAAGACACAGATTATGTGCCTTATTTTCGGTATTTCATATGTGTACCGGTTCACAGACAAACAAATGATGTGACATCCGCTCCGCGTTTCATCTGTTTGTCAGCAGTTCATAGACAAACAGATTCACAGCGAAGCAGACGGGTTAAAACTGGACATCACCTAGGAATCATGACTTTAAGTAGTAAACATTTTACGAACAAGCCTACAGAGAGAGAGAGATTCGCGATCGGTGGTCGCCTCGCACTGCAAACGAGATCCTCACAAGTGAAATGAAATGTGAGAATGAAATTGGCTCCGTTATGGTTCTTATCAGTGTGGATTTCCCCGTCTGAACTGAGTTTCGATAAGCTTGGCAAGATAACTGGGGTAGTAGCGCTCGTCTTTCCAAGGAAAAAAGGCGTTGACTTACAACTCTTGCACACCCCTCTTATTTAACATCGATTTATTGCCTGCTATGCTTAGTCCGAAGATCGTAGGTAAGACCAAAAAATTATTTTAAGTATATTGTTGAAACGTTGTTTTGTTCGTCGTCATTGAAATTTGTCTCTATTTTTGCTTATCGACTGTTCAGACTTTCTTCGGAAAATGTGCGTATCAGGATTTGGTTAATTGTAAGTAGTTGTTTTTCACTCTGTGTTTGAAACTGAAACAAAATTATGTAAGGCTTACGTTGACAGTAAGAATGGGAAATGTCATTTCTTCTTTATCACAAAGAAAAGAAAACAAAAACTGAGAGTCAAATATCATATCCTATGTGTCAAAGCATCTTTTTCAGAATTTAGTGACAATTGAAATGAAAGTGATTTATAGCGTTGTTAAATTCTTTCATATAGTTTCATGTACTTTCAGACTATATAATGTTTTGTATTTCTTTGTGATTATGTTCCTGTAAAAGTCTGAAAACGAATAAGGAAGGGTGGTCCAAATCGGGTAAGCCTTCGCATGCCCCCCCCCCCATGGTGTGTAAGCGGCGATGCATGCATAGGTCGTGTTTACATGAACACCGCCGAGCTTTAATCAGTTCCAGCAAAGCAGCAGTAAAGCGGCATGGCGCAACTAGGCTTAAATGAAAAAAATGATACATCTCTAAAAAAAATGAAGTTTTGTAACTTGTGATTAGTCGAGGACCAGCTTATATTTTGAATTGTCAATAATATTACGTTATTCTGACACCATCCACCTACAAACTACGATAGTCATTTCGTTTGTTTCTGCTTTTAATTTAAGGTTATAATTATTGAAATAAAAAATGTGCCTTCGGGCAAAGGCGGTTATAGGATTTAATTATATATTTATTTATAATTTCTTGACTCGTGCGCTGACTTAGATTTTCTATTTCAATGGGATAAGTATAACTTTAAAAGTTATTTTTTAGGATGGCAATTGATTAGTCTATTAATTTAATCAGATATTTCTTTATGTTTTATAAACAAATGTGCTGACTTTAAATTGGATAAGTACAACTTTTTTATGTATTGTTTTATAATGGCATGTAGCTAGTCAATTATTTTAATCATTTATAACTTCATATTTGATTGGCAAATGTACCAAATCACATTTAGTTAAGCTTACCCGCTTTGGGCTCCCTGGTAGGGCAAAGCGGGTTTTTTCAAATGTTTGTAAAGTTTGATAATAAATAAATACTGGGTTTGAAATAATAGAAAAATCACTTTTTATTTTGAAGTTCAAGAACCCTACTTGGAAATAAAACCGAAATTGTTGCGATAAAAATCCAAAAACTGCAATTTTTGAGAGTTCTTCGAAAAATCTACCCGCTTTGGGGCACCCTCTCCTAAATGTCGACGTTATCTGGTGAATATCAACATTCACATAACAAAGACTTCGACGAAACGCCGAGTTTTTCCGATAAATGACCGGAGAAAGTCGACATACTTCAATTTCGATCTTTAATGTAAATAATTATGATGCTTTCCTAAGCTGTATCAGTTTTTATAACAAAAGTATTTAACTGCTACTTGTTTCATGTAGACACTTCCAAATGAATTCAAAATGTAGTTTCATAGGCAAATTTTTCTGTTGTAGAATTGGGAAAGCATAAAAAAATCGACTTTTAACTCTCTGAACTTGTACTAATTTCGTTTCTATGCAATGTGCAAAATTTTTTATTAAAGCTCTTTCATTTTTTCATATTAAACACTAACGGTGATAATGGACTTTTGTAGAGATTTTTAAGCGGTTTAATAGTTTTTATTTTGAACCACCCTTAGTGTTTAAATCTAACCTTATTATATTCTTATACTTTTAATTTTCATTAAAAAAAATGTTTAAAGTTGACTTTTACAGTTCTGTAGGGGTTTTTTTTCACTTAAAATTATTTCTCTGGTTCTTGAACGATTGGTATACATGTAAGTACTTTTTTTTTTTACTTTGATCATACAATAGTACATAAAAAATGTTTTTAACTAGCGGTATTCATATATTCATAGCTTATTAATCTGTTTATTTGTTTTTTCAACCTCAAATAGTTTAAAACATTTTTTTTTTTTTTTTTTCAGTTCTATAACTCATTTCTATTTTAGTCCTTAAATACTTATCAAAAGTAGTACTTATTTTTGTGCTTACGTTACTAAAAGTCGTGTAGCCGTTAACTAATTTTCAAGCATTGTACAGGAAGAAGTACTTTAAAATTATATCATGCTTAGAAAACAGTGAAAAGAACCATCATAGACTGACCCGATCCCTTTTGTTTCATCAGTTTCAGATCCATGGGAGGCTACCCGTCCCTACCTATTGAAGCACCCGAGCGAGTGGAAC
Source organism: Uloborus diversus (assembly GCF_026930045.1). NCBI lineage: Eukaryota > Metazoa > Arthropoda > Arachnida > Araneae > Uloboridae > Uloborus > Uloborus diversus. Next base: position 209,868,525 of record NC_072731.1, on the reverse strand, counting down.
ACAGATGAAGTCCTAGACTGGATGCTCAGTTGGTCCAGGCAGACTGGCGTGGACTTGTTAGACGTGAACATGCGCGAGCTGAATGGACGGAACGGACAGAACTTGTGTAGCCTAACAGAAGGCGACTTCTACCAAATCGACAATGCATACGGTCCATCGCTCTGGCAGAGCTTGCAAAACGAAATTGCAAACCACTGTAAGTGTTCCTCATTACTCAAACTTCATTTGATCTAAAATCCTTTACTGATTACTTTGCCCTTTAATTTCGTAAAGGAAAAAAATTAATTATTTTTTCTTTTTATTTTCGCTATAGAAATTGAAAAATTATTTTTTCGCGCACTTATTTCATGTAGGACAATTTTTTTTAAACTTAAGTCATTTCACGTCTCAGTTATTCTTCCAGTGAAACATACTTTTAGTGCTGTTTTCAGAAACATCTTCTTGCACTTTTCCAGGGCTACATTAGAAGAAGAGCCACTCAGACAGGCAACATGTATAATGTTGTTCTGTTGCGAACCTGCCCGTCAAGAACCTTTGGTTTTAAGCGATTTTCCAAACGTAGTAAAAAAATATGTCGGGGTTAATTTAAATTTTCCACGAATCTCAGAAAATTCTGGCTTGTTCTGACGAAAAAACCTTCCTCAGAAAAAAAATCTGGTGGCTTCATGAAATGTAGTGTTTGCTCTTTAAATCTATGAATCCAATGTCCTATCTCCTATGGTCCGTCGCTAACAACATCGTGTGTGCGGACTGCAGGGTCATGAAAACTTTCTCTCACTTCAGTACTATGCCTAAATTTTGGAGGTGGAGATAATTGGTGCCATTAAATTTTCAAAATTTAAGTTGTCAATTCTTGTTAATGACAATGTTTCATGAAAACAAGAGTCGACCTTTTTGCACTCATGTTCAAATTGCTCCAATTTCTTTTACAGATCAGTTAAACCCCATCCTCAACATATCCAACTCCAACACACAACTCCCGGGTTTCAATATGTTGTCCAACAACACCTACCTACCGCTCATGGTTGGATCCGAAATACAAGGGAGCAGCCCATATTCCAGTCACGGTAAGACTTTTTCATGTACTCCTTATTTATTCCGGTCCGTCAAATTTATTTTTTCAGTCAAAACTATTTCTTGAAAACAAATTTTTTCTTGGAGTGGATTTATTTTTAAAGGAAGTTTGTTTCATAAAAAAATAATAATAAAATATTTACTGTTAATGCATTTTTTTTTTGATGATGATGGAGTGAAATCCCGTTACAGCGAATAACAATAACACACTGTAAGCTCGAAATTCGTCTTAATGCGATTGAGCCAGTTCAAAGCGCTAACCTGAAGCAATGATTTTATATACTATTGGACTACTTTTCCTTTTTAAATTAAGAACTCTTTGAAATCGGAAACGAGAGTTTTATAATAATTTTCTCGCCTCATTAATGTAATTTTTAGTAAAATGTAAAGGTGTGTAAAAAGGTAAAATGTAATTATTTCTGCAAAAACTTTCATGGCATAAAAAATTTGTGGCGTTAGAGGTCATTATTCATAAATTCTGATTATAATATCAAAATTCATAGTTTTAATTTGGAAAAAAGACTTCTCTACTAGCTTCAGCAGGGGGAGGGGGGGGGGGTAGCAGTGGCGGATTTACCATGCCACATTTGCGAGAGACTCGACGATCATAGGGTCTCGAAGAGGATTCAAAGATACACATGATGTTTGATTATTCGTTTCGTGATAAACAAAGGGTACCCCAAAAATGCATTGCGACGGGCCCCATGAACAATAAATCCATTCCTGTATGTTGGAGATCATACATTTTTGTGAGAGGAAGGAAATCAGAATATTATTTCCCGAAAAATAAACTTAAAAAAACGTTAAAAACGTTGTAAACACGCACATTTGCGAAAAAATAAAAGGCTGTTTTTTTTTTTTTTTTTTTTTTGAAAATTGTTTTGGGGTTGCGCGGAACTCCGCCCCTCTTTTAATGCAAAAATATTTTTTATTTTACACTTTCAACTTTTTGGGTATTTTGCAAATGACTACATGCGAACATCGTATCCCCCCCCCCCCCCCCGAAGTTGGTTGATAACTAACGATATTGATTGCCAAATTTGTTAATTTTTCAGAAAGCATCTTTTTAATGTACGTATCAAATGTCCTTACATTGAAAGTTCTGTTTTCCAGATTCGGACCGGGAAGACCGAGAGAGCACCAGCAGTAGTATGAGCACTGCGAACGAGAAATCTGCCCTCAGTTCAGTCAACACCTACATCACCTCTTCCTTATGCGCAGGTATGACTCCACTGTCTCTACTCATCTATTGATAATCCTCCACCCTTGCTCAATGCACTAATGAGCTATTTTGGGAAGATTATTGAAATGATGATGCGTATCTTGTAAACCAGAGAACACTCTCAGAAACGCGTGCTCAAATCTCACAAAAATTTCGTCGAGTTCGACGATTGACTTCGGGAAAAATGCTCAGCAACTTTAGTTAGTAAGTTATTTTAGTAACTAAGTAAGTTTAGGAGTAAACTGTTCGTCAACTTGACAAAAACTTCGAGATATTTGAGCATGATGTTCTGACTGAGCGAGAAAAATATTTGTAATGGGCGAAATTTGTCGCGATTGAAGAACTAAAAGTGAACGAATCATTTCTGGAAGTGAACATGTGTTTTCTTTTAAAATCTTAAGTGAAAACGACTGTCCTTCTTTTTCTTGTTTTTCACATTTAGACTATATATTCTTTCAATCTTAAGAAGGTAAAAATAATTAGTGCGGTACTCGTAATAAGTGCTACACTCAACGATTCTCGCAAAAGTATTTTATGTTGTCAGACTTAACACTTAATTACATGATTGCATTGGCAACAGAGAGGGTTGCGATTTGGCTCAAAACTGCGAGTTTCGTCTCGATAACAAAGAAGTGCCGAAAATATGTTAAAGAAACATTGATTTGTTGTTACCCAAAAACGCTTAACATTTGCGGATCATCTCGAGAATACTCCCACATTACCTTTATATAGAGAAGTTTTCATTTCTAATTCAGTTGCATGAATGATTCTGATGATCTGTTGATATAAAAAAGTTTTGCCGTTTCATGATTCTTCTTTTAAATAATGTTGATGTGATAGTGAATATTAACGTTTGTTATTTTCTTCTACAGAGATCTTGGACGATAAGAAGCCTGGCAGAAGAGGTAGGCCCCCCAAAACGGAAGCCAGATCTTCCAGAAGTCGACAAGGTACCTTGTCGGCGAACTCTTTTGATTTGCCTTTTTTGGTAGAATGCACGGATTGACGCGAATGAAATTGCGACCTTCACACTTGAATCGGAATGACATCAAATCAGAACGAATGCATTGAAAAGAATACCACTTTAATTCATTGCAACACTGATACCAAGCTGCAAAAAATTCACGACGCGTCAGATCATGATCGCTTCATTTCATTGCGGTACACATCACACCCGTTATAATTAGTGAAGAATTTTCATTTTTAATTTTTTAAACAATAGACATTAACAAATAACTTTTAAATTATTTCATATAAAGTTGACAAAAGTTAAATTCGTATAAAAGTTATGAATCAACGTTGTTGGAGCATAAATTGTAACATTAATACCATACAAGTTTACTATGCGTGTAAGAAAACAATTTCTTGATACGAAAATTTTTTAAGGTTCAAGACGTAAGTAGTTCAGGACAGTTTGTTATTTGTTTTGTTTTAAACGTGGCCTTGTCATAATTCTGCGTTGTATATTTTAACTCGCTTTATTTTTCCATTCTATCATTTATATTTTTATTGAAAAAATATTCAGAGACTAAAAATAGTAACTAATAACTTACCTCTTATTTAAGCATGCATTTATTGAAGCAAAACTTTAGTTGACCATTAAAGATTACCTACACGTTGATTTGATGTATGAAAAATTTGTATTGCGATGAATTGATGTGATGATCTAATGTGCAGCAGCTGCGAAATCGAAAACCTAATCACCAAAAGTAAAGAAAAAGTATTTATTGTCCCCCTACCCTCTTCACTTTGTAACTTTAACAACTAGTTATTCCAATGAGGTTCACACTTGTTCAAACTAACTATTCCTATATGTTTTTCCCTTCTTAGATTACTGTCTATACAGTATTTAACATTTTCGTGGGAGAGTTTTTCTTTTTTTTTTTGCTTTAGAAAAGAATTTCTCTGCCGTTCTGCTATTCTGAAAATAGAATTGAACTCTGTCAGTTGATCAAAGAAAGGCACTAGGCATGGGTATTGTTTATGGATTTCTCAAGAAGTAGTTTAAATGTCAATCAATTCTTACTAACGATGCGGTTCTTATTAAATTATACGTTAAATATTTAAATCAACCATTTATTGGGGATTCTAGTTAATAGTGCACTGGAAAAAAGGATTGATAACAAATATCTAATGAAAGTCTACTTTTTTAGACAACTGACCATAGAAAATTCTTTTTTATTGAAAGTGGGTGTCGCAATCACTGGTAAATGATGTAGCTTTTATCATAAATGTTTAAAAAAATGCCTTTTTTTTTGTTATTTTTATTTTGTTTATTTATTTATTATTTTTTGATGAAATTCTTGATTTAATTATAAAACATTTACATCGAAAACATCGAGAGCAAAACTTCAATGTTTGGAAATACATCGAATTAAAATAAAAGTTATTGGATTTTACTGAACGGAAAACAAAGAATGAAAACGAAAGCGAATTTTAAACACCCATTTTGAATTATGAAAATATTCTCCGAACACCTGCTTAAAACAAGTGACTGGTGATTTTCTTTTATCTGTAACATAAGCTCATTTCAATCAAACATAATTGAGAGATTACCACCATCTTCTTACTAAAACATACTTCTCGACGCAAACGAAGAGATGACTTAACCCACTTCAATGTTGAAGGTATTAAGCTGACTCAAAAAGCTGAAGAATTCAAAGCTTACAACAACTTGATTATATCGAGACTACAAAGTCGTGGAGGAAAAATAACAATTGTGTAAAGCAAATAAAGAAAAAGAGAAAGTCAGAAAACTTAAAATGCCGAATTTTGCAAATTCGCCTGCCCGTGACATACAGCTTCGATCATCATCCGCTCGAAACTCTTCAAATCTTGCAATAAAATCAAAATAAGTTTTAAAAAAAAGCCAAATTTGAAATTTATCGGTGCTATCACTTTGCAATCTATTAGGGTTATTGAAATGCTCAAAAGTTTGTCCTCCAATTCTGTGTTATACCACCAATGGCTATCATCACATGAAATGTGAATCACAAGTATAAGGTCTTGCTAAGAAGGGTACATCCATGCCGCAGGTTTAGTTTGAGCCTTTGACCTACCTCGATAGTTACTCAGAAAGAAAAGCTCTAATAATTCTTGGAAACAGCAACTGACACCTTAATAGTATCGCTGTCCGACTGTAATTGGGTTCAGTGGTAACAGGAGGGACTAGACTGCTTAGGTTCGAAAAACCAGGGCTGCGGAAAAGGAGGGGAAATGATCAACTGCGGCTCCGGCTCCGAAAATTTCAGAATGTTCGACTCAAACTCCTTTTGCTCAAAATCAGTTTGACTCTGACTTCGCTAATACTGGCAGAGTTGCGAACTTAGAGGGAAAAGGACCGACTCCGACTCTTGGAACGTTAAACTTTCGACTCCCGACTCTGACTTCTTTACCCCAATTTCAGTCCGACTCCGCGGCCCTGTGATTAAACTCTGTGGTGGATTTACCACGTTGTAATTGCGAAGGGCCCTCACGACATAAGGGCCCCGATGGTTTTTCAAAAGGACAAATGAAAAATATTTTGCTCAGCTCTGTTCATCTCTGAGGGACCCAAGAAAATGCATTCGGACGGCCCCCAAAACCTGTAAATCCTCTAATGGGAATTTTGAGGACCCTCAAATTCTCAGGTGACCACAGCACATTTTTTTAGCTTTTTTGGATTTAACCAATAAGATCTGCTGAAAAGATCTAATTTTGAATTGAAGTCATTAAGATGAATGAACTTAGATCTGAACTGATTCAGATCAGAAGGATTAGTAAGAAGAAGAAGAAGAAAAAGAAGACATTACTCAATTATGTCTGATGGAGATAAGTCAATGTTACGGGATGAAAGAAAATTATCGGTCAGTAGTAGAAGCAGGTGTTCTGAAAATCTTTTGATAATTTGGAAAGGATGTTTCAAAACTCGCTTTCGTTTTCATTCTTTACTTTCCATACAATAAATCCAGTGATTTTCGTTTTAATTCAGCATGGTAATAGCATTGATTCTGTAATACGTTTCCCTTTATACACTAAAAATGAAGTCATTAGTTGGGATTGTAACCGTAACAACCGTACCCTCGGTTTTTATCCTGTAAAATGTATTCGCTCTTTTCAAATTCACTCAAGTGTTCTTTGCACTTCGACGATGATACGATAATTTATGTTTATTTTCAGTCCTTATCTTCTTTTTTTCTGTGAGATAGAATCTAGAGCATGGAAATAAAATTTACGAAACTTGAAAGGTTCCCTACAACACTTAATCAGTATTTTTTAGGCTTGCTAATTAGTAATAATTTCATTTTTTACTTCCTTGTTGGATGTAAAGGTAATGGTGTAATCGCGAAAAATTTACCCTCAAATTTCCGCCTGAATTTCTATTTTAATCTGATCAGTTTTTTTAGCACGTCCATACGTGCATATGTACCTATGAACTTATAGGTACCCGAAATATACATTTTGACATCCCGTGTTAATTATCGCACGGTTTCTCGTTACGTCTTTATCTGCGTATGTCTGTATGAACTTAGTTCGTAATCTGGCAAACTCTTAAACGATATTCCGTAGAAGGTTGAAAAATCACATTCAATTTCAAAATTTTATGTTGCAATCCAGTGTTCTAAAATTTAACATTTGATTTTTTCTTCTTTGAGAACAATTTGACTTCACTAAACGTACCAAACAGAAATTTAAATATATTTTTTTTAAATACGGCATTGAGGTTCAAGTAGTTCCTGATTTATTTGAATTCACTCCAAAGGGCACAGAGTGGTGAAAATTCACTGATGCCACAAAACAAGTGATTGTCCTTGCTATGATGTGGTTATTTAGCTGCCTTGTATGAATGTTGTCTTTTCCCATAGGGAAGGGCAACGGCAAGTTGTGGGAGTTCATCCGGGATCTTCTGCTCGATCCGGCCACCAATCCTAGTCTGATTCGCTGGGAGCGGCTGGACGAGGGCATCTTCAAGTTTGTCCAGTCCGACCGAGTGGCCAAGATGTGGGGCGACAGGAAGCAAAACCCAAGAATGACGTACGAGAAGCTCAGCCGAGCCATGCGGTAAGTCTCCAAAGAAATTCTTGTCTTATGCTATAAGTTCAATTACTATCCAAACACTTTTTTCCTTGGGAAATTGGCTAGACGGCCAGTTAAGATGGTTCTATTTCAATATTTCTAACGGAGAAAAAGGGGGAAACGAGAGTCTGTGAGTGTTTTGTTCATTTCGATGCGTCGAATTCGGCAAACTGATTTCCGTAAAAATTAACAGATGCTACCGTTTCCGTCTACAAGCCAGATGTTCGTCTTGGTGTTGCAGGTGATAGAACAGTTATATGCTCAAAACTAGACTGTGATAGACTGATGTTTTTTTTTTCCATTCGCATTTCTTCGAGCGCTTTGCATACCTCACTAAAATTTATAACCAGTCATTGCAACATAAAGAATTTTTAAAGAATATTATTCTTCAACTTGTGACAAAACAAAATCTAGTTTACTGAAAAACATTTGTTTTCTTGTGAACTAAAAATAAATTGCAACCCCAGTTAAGATCTTATCATGATTAATAAACTTAGGAAATATTTTAATCTATCGTCAGCCCCCGCTTTCTTTCCAGTACTCTTGTAGAACTTATTAGTGAATAATTGCTAATTTAAATAATTGCTAAATTAGTGAATAATTGCTTTTGCATCAGAAACTATATATGTTACCAATGCTTCTGTTTCGTGACTTCAAATAAAAGATGAAGTAAAACTATTTATTTTATTTTTTATTTATCTATTTATTTTATTTGATTAATTAGTTACTTTCTCTTCCTATCAAAATTTGCCAAAAGAGAAATTTTGGTCGATGTACTGTTTATGTTCAATTTACTATCAAAAACTATGCAGCAAAATTTAGTTATATTATGACTTTTGTGTATGTGTATATAATATTATTGATCCTTGATCTGTCGAACTTTTTTTTAAAACCCACTTCGACCAGTTAAGCTTTTGTAACTTTCTCTGTATTAATGCGTACCTCTGTTGCGATTTGAAATGATGCACGAACTTTCTTTGTATCTACTAGCAGTGTATACGTCAAAAAACTTAATCTAGTAGAAAAGATTTATTCATTCTGAAGACAATAAATTAAAAAGTCAAGAGATCATGCTTAGTCTTATCAATCAAAAGAGCTTCAAAGAAAGAATGTTACTGCTCAAAGAATAACCATGTATCATCAAGATGGCTTTTTATTTTGAGCTCGTAAAATCTTAGTCTTCATGTAACTTTTTTTTTTAATAATGTTTTACTTTATGAACAATAGAACTCTTTAGTTTATTGTAAACAATCTTTGGACTATGAATTCAAATTTCTATTATGGAAATTAAAATTTCCTAATCTCTTCCTTGATATATTATGCAGTTCTTACGAAAAAAAAATCGCTCACACACTATTTCAGCGATCATAAGTGTTTGGGCTATAAATCGAGTCGGAAAAGATAAAGATGAAAAATATCGATATTAAGATAGTTTTCTTTCGTCGTTGCTAGGTAATGTTCTTCATATCAAGGGTCGATATTCTAGAGGTTGGATATAAAACAACGGCAACATGCGTATTAATGGATTTCCCAAACTTTACAAGAAAAAGTTGCTTTAAACTTTGATTATAGAATTTTCATTTATTTACATCGCTTTCTTGTTTCTTATCATTTTGAGTCGAGCTTATAGCTTTGCAAAATTACATCACTGAGTTAGGAGTGCTCTTTTAATTCCGTTCTGAACAGAGTAAGCGATCGTATTTAAATTTTAGTGGGAGTTTCTCGAAGTTCAATGCAAAGTAATTTGGTATTTAAATGTACAACAGATTTTAAAAAAGAAAAAGAAAAAGAAAAGAAAAAGAAAAAAAAAACAAGTTATTGTTCGCGGGTTATGATTTCACAGAAAAAAGGGCATTATTAGTGATAATTTGTTTATTTGGCTATAGGAAATACTAAGTGAAATGTAAGAACAAGAGCACCACGAACTTAAATTTTTGGGAGGGCGAAAATTCTCAATTTGCCGAATGGAACTCCAAATTTTTCCGAATTATCATTATTTTGTAGAGTAGAACACCAAATTTGCTGAATGGAACTCCAAATTTTCGGAATTAGAAAATTTTTGGAAGGTCACAGTGGCCTCCCGCGACCTCCCATCGGGGTGCCCTTGTGAAAGAATAAGGATAGTCGTCACTTTGTTTTGAGAATTATCGTAATTACGCTGAATGCAAGAACAATGGTTCCGTTACATTATTTGGAGAACTATCGTGAATTTGCTGAATGTAAGAACAGTGTTGCCGTTATTTTGATTTGTATCCAACCCCGCACTGTTACATATCGCTCACCGGCAACGATAGTGGCACATCTCAAGAAACAAAAATCAAATTCAAAAGATGTGCCACTATTGATTACACCGTACGTACGTAACCACCACGCACCAGTTATGCAAATTAATTTTATGTTTGTATTATGGAAAGAAAGACGTTTAAAATGCCAGATTTTGAATCCGCAATCATTACGATTTTAAGAAGTTTCTGAGATGTGCCACTGTTCCCGCCGGTGAGCGATGTGTCATTGTTGTGTGCATAAATATTAACCGTGAGTTGTAATTCTGCAGCACGTACTATAGCAGCGGCATACTGTCTCCTGTGCCTAAAACGGAGGGCCTCCCGAAAAAACTGATCTACAAATTTGGGCCTAAGGCGAACGGATGGTCACGCGACTCGCAACTCTCCTTTCGGTGATTGGTACTACCACCTCTCTACTCTTACTTTTGTTTTCTAATCTTTCCTAACTCGCCTCAAATAGCCGACGCGAAGGTCACGGTCACTAAATCGAACATTCTTTTACTAACTGTCACGTCGTTATTTTTTTTTTTTTAACTTTTTATTGCAAATAACACAAATTTCTAACAAGTTCTTCTTATTTTTTTTCACGCCGTATAGCTTGAAATAGTTCTACCGAAAATTGTACCACGGTATTAAAATCAACTTCTATGAAGTGCTAGTTTTTTTAAATGAAGGCATTGAAAGTTTTAACAAATAAGTAAAGGCAATGAAAGTTCTGACAAATAAGTAAAGGCAATGAAGTTTTAACAAATAGGGCAATGAAATTTTTCACAAATAAGTAAAGGCAATGAAAGTTTTAACAAATAAGGCAATGAAATTTTTCACAAATAAGTAAAGTTAATGAAAGTTTTAATAAATAAGTAAAGGCAATGAAAATTTTAACGAATAAGGCAATGAAATTTTTCGCAAATAAGTAAAGGTAATAAAAGTTTTAACAAATAAGGCAATGAACGTTTTCACAAAGATGTAAAGACAATGAAAGTGCTAACAAATAAAAAAGTGTAAAAGATGTTTAGCGGTTTTTTTATATGAGAACAAGAAACAATACATAAAATGCTGTTAATTCATTTGACATGCTTGTAAAATATTTCTCTACGTAATTGTGTTACGTCCATTATATTTCACCAGTAAAATGAAGTACGGTAAAAGAAGAAACTAATACACGAAAAAAGTAACGATTTCCTAGTAAATTTCAATTATTTGCTATATTTGTCACAAAAACTTTTGAAATTAGTAATTTTTTTGACAAAAAATGTGATGCGAATCGAATTTTGAATATTATTTCCATACGCTGACACATTTTGATATTACCTCGCTTCGGCTATTTATGGTACATGAAATAATGATTGGTGTTGGTCTTGCATGCATGTTTATTAATATGTATTCCTTTTATCTGAAAACTGTCTTAAGACTCCCTTTCCATTTTTTACCACACTGCTTTCCTCGGGACTACTAATGACTACCAGAAAAACCGCTTAAGGCAACTCAGGTATAGCATTGGTTTTAAAATGATTTAAAAAACTAATGTTTCGAAAACCATTTCCAAGAAATATGGCAGTCATTAGTGCTAACGTATATTATTTTCCTTGGGACTACTAACAGCTGATAAAGAGTGTTCTGCATTTGGTGTGCCCTTGATTTTGAATCGATTTAAAAAAAAATGATTTTAAAATTATTCCCCAAACGACAGTAGCCGTATTTCAACCTACAATTGAAAAATGAAAATAACTACATTAATAACGATTTATGTTTAAACAATGCACTTGCTTGCTCACAGATCGGTAAATTATTTTATAAAAAGCACTGCTTCCCCCGCCCAGGAACTAGTTTTATTCTGACTCGAGACTTTTCTAACAAGTATGTTGAAGATCTGAATCAACATTAGAATCACGAACAGCAATTATAATTCCAGACGTGTATTTCCATTCTATAATCAACTCTCTTTTCAATGTAAAAGAGATGAGCCTATGGATGAGAGAGAGAAAGGACTTCCAGCTTTAGTCGGGTATACGTTGTTTAATGCAAACTCACGTAACTTACATTAAAAAATGGCTTTCCTGAAGCTAGAAACACGTATCTGTAGTTTTAATTGATGTAAGTTCTTCTAGCTTTAATTTTGATGTTTAACATTTAGCATTAAGGCCCACTTTTTGCTTTTTAATTTAAAAGTTATTTAGATTTTTTCATTCCAATGCATAACTGTTATTAAAAAAAACCAGTAAGGTCATAATTATTTACTTTTTCTTTTAAATTTACATTGCGGTTGGAAACCTTACTTGATTTTTTATTCGGTTCTTAATGACTTAACATTTTTGACGCTGTGTGCCCAGCCTGCTAATTTTAAAGTTATTTTGTGTTTAACTTAAAAACAAATCCTTATCCTCCTTACAACCACACTTTCAATAACTCTCAAAATGTGTTCATAATTATTTATTTGAATTTTTTTTTTTTTTTTTAGTACAGACAGTGTCAAATATTTGTACATCTTTATTTCTTCAATAGATCATCAAGTTTTCCCCCGATTCAATTTCGTCTTTCTCCACAGAAATTGTTTTGAGATCTAGTGTAAAATGTGTGTATGGAAAGCTTAAAAATATTTTTTACTGTCCTTTTCAAAGAAAAAATCCTTATTCCTATTCAGAAACTGAAAATTTTAATAATAAGGATTTCCCTTTTAATTTCTGGTTGCTGCAAATAATGTTATACATATTTACCCATTAATTTGCACAAAAATTAAAAAATCAAGATTATACTCATCCCTTAAACGAGCAACTGCACTTCACAAACCATCAACCAACATCTAACCAATCAAGATGGGCGGTTTTGGAAAAAGTACAATCAACGCGAAAGCCATTGATGGTTGGAGACAATCTGCTCGATTTTCCTACGCTTCGGATTAACTTCATTATCGTTTTCGACTCCGTCCCGTGGAAAATCTGCTATGAGATTGGCGAATCGATGCTTAGATAGATTTCGTCCTCGTGACTGGCCGAAAACGACAGGGAAATAAGTTGGACTAATACGAATCGTGCTGTCTACCGGTTAATGGTTTGAGGAGTGTGGCTGCTGTTCGCCGAATGAACGTAAATTTAGTCTAAACTATCTGCCAAAAAAAAAAGTGTTATCCCTAGAAATTACCTTTAAATCTAAGTAGAAATGAGTCGGAAAAGTGTATAGGGATTTCAAAATTCCCCTTTTCTCGGCAGGTACTACTACAAGAGCCAAGTGTTGCTCCCAGTGTTCGGAAGAAGGTTGGTCTACAAATTCGGGCCCAACGCAACAGGTTGGAGACACGGGTCTGGATATCACTGAGCGACTCCCTCCATACAGTCATTGCCCACATGTACAGACAGATACGAACTGTTGAAGTTGCTCACTTCATATTTTTATATATATACATAAATAAATCTTTATATATACATATATTTTATGCAAAATGTTTTATATGTCTCTGTTGAACTCATCCTGCATTCATTTTGTATGGTACAAGGTGAGCGGAAAGTCTTCGTGGAAGACTCTTAATGTTAAAGTTTGTTGTGATCTCAGCGAATATTTTGAGCTCAAGCATTTATGAAAATGGAATGATCAACAAATTGGAAGGCTTGTACGATGGCATCGCATTTGATCCACTTAAGTGCAGTTAAGGTCTAAGCTACTTTTATTTTAGATTTACTGGAAGAGAGAACCAAAAAACTTTATTTCAGTCCAAAGTTTTGGAAATTACTATAGAGCGAGAATCAAATATTTTTCATCCATCTCTTTATTACCGTTTTAAGATTAGACCATAATTGTCTTAAGGCTTCGGATAACAATCTGAATTGAATGTTGACGGCGCTTCCAGTTCATTAGCATTAATTCTTTAAAAATTTGAAGGAAAAAAAAGGGTTTTCGAGGAACATTTTTTGGCGCCTAATGTTTTTTTTTTTTAGGTTGATCTCGGAAACATGTGATTTTAAATAAAGATCGGCCGCTTCAAAAATTAAGCATTTCCCATCTGCAATGTCAATAAACATCTTTCATTTAGAACAGGGGTGACAATTACGTGGCACGGCCAAACGGCACGAGTGTACATTTTCGTCGCAAACAAAAAACTTTAAAATATCAACTGAAACAAATATAAAATAAACACAATGATAGGGTGATTATACTTTGTTTGCCACAAAATGTTATGGCCATTTGTGGTGATTTTAAAGGCTTTAAAAAATAAGATGAAAAAGAAAAAAAAACTCAGGGACTTTTACTAAATACCATATGTATAACACACTAACGCAGCCCGAATTTTCTCCTGGGGAGAGGAGAAGGGAAAGAGCTACTAACTCTAGTTATCTGTAGGTGTAGATATATTGATGTCTTAGGATTGACAATAGGGCGAGTTGACGAATTATCTCCTTCTGGCTGCGTCTTTGATGTACTACCAAAGGACACTTCATTAAATCATGAAGATATTTTCTTTAAGTAATAAATATTATTAAAATTTCTTAATTATTCGAGATTTTTTAAAAAATAAATACTGTAACCTGCTTTTAAAATTATTAGCTAAAAGCAAACTACGCAGGTACATAATACGTAAAAATATAAGATATTGGTATTTGAAAAAAAAATACTTTTCAATTCACCTTACCTTTGGTACGTTTATAAAATATGCTGAGGAAATATATGTAAGAACAATGCGATTTCTAAAAAGAGTTCTGATCATATTATGCAAATTATGTGACAGTTTAAAAAGAAAGATTTGACTGCATAAGTCTCGGAAACGTTTGAAAATCAGATGTTATTTAACTCGCCTTGTTCACAATCGCATTCAAAGTCACAACTATCATATTATCATTTGTGCTGATGGTATTTTTGAAAATGTTTCAACTTTAATGCAGGAAGCCAACTTCATTGTCAAAAATCATTCTCCAAACTATCGCTACGTTCCTTAAAGCTTGTTGCTATTTAATAGTTTGCACTAGAGCTTTTCTCACATAAAGCCCACAGTAACTTGGACCTGAAACGAGCACAGAAAACAATTTTGAAAGAACTGAATTTTGTATTTAATAAGAAACGAGAACAATCTGAAAACTGCAACAGTTTGATTTCCTTTGCTCTGCATTTTACTGTTGTGTCTGAAAGCCGCACTTCGCAGTAACTCTGAAGAGTATTTTGACTGAAAAGAGTTTAGTTCTTTGTTAGAATGAAAGCATTAATAGTTGTAGACATTTAAATCATATGTGTATGCACTTTTTACTAGGAATATATACCTGGGCTTTGCAAAAACAAAATCAAAGTTTTATAAATCGATATTTTTATTTACCGACATCTGTACGTGTTCATTGAATGGGACCAAATATTTAACAAATTTAAATCTTAAGAAATCAATGAACTAAACATCAATCTTTTATCTATTACTCGGTAATAAAATCATCTTCCTGCATTTAGTTGGCGTGTCGTCAAATACGCAAATAAGTTGCAGTAGCAGTTCTATCCTGTAACATTCTGCGGTTCAACTTTAGAATCACCAATTCAATGCATTCATTAAAACCTCAATTCAACGAACAAAAGTTTTTTTTCATCAGTCAATACTCTCCCAAGGTTGTGACGGAAGTATTGTAAATTGTAAAAACTTCATAAATTATATGTGTTTGTTAAATGCAACGGGATCACACATTTTGTTGTTTTGTTCAAAAAAAAAAAAAAACTACAAACTTGATGTAGGTTGAAAGTCTTCTATTTGTGAAGTAAGGATCCATTTGCTGTCGAAGAGATGATTCATTTCTGTGCCCGTGTGTTTCAACTTGGTGTAAACTGTATTATTTTTTTAGAGTATTATTGAACAAATGTTCCATTTTAATGGACCAGCCTTGTTTTAGCACATGTAAATATTTTGTAGAGTTTATATATAAAAAATGTTGTAAGAGTTTTTTAACTATTTGAAAATGTTTATGGTGGAGAGATTATTTGAACCACTGCAATTCATGTTGCTTCCGTAGTACATTCAGGGATCAAGGAGAATGTGAGAGCATTTCTGAGAGAAGCAGAATAATTTTAAATCATTATTTCTGGCAGACTTCTTTCTATGTCTAGCAGAAATAATCTATTCCATTGATTTGGCGGATTCTAGCTAATACGTTTGTGAAAAATAGTCGGCTTTTTTGCTTGACAGTCTCTAGCTGAAATTGTTCTAAATCGTCAGTCTTCCATTCCTTTTTGGTTTAAATATTTTTGTAACTGACACTTAACAGCCGAATTAATTCAACGAAAATTGCTACTATCAGGAGAATTCTGACTTTTCTTGATTCTTTATTTACTCCTTTTTACAATCTAGAGAAAAGGGGGAAGAAAACAAGGAAAATCATTTTCTTCGGGGAGAATTCTGTTTGAAAGTTTACTGTAAAATTGAAGCCAAAAAATGCACAAAGTGGTCTGAAATCAAAAGTCCTAGCCATTGTGAATATTCTTTTTATGAATCCATTAAGTACTTTTCACGAGAATTATGTTGCAAAGATTGGCTTCGTGATAATCAAAATTTTTTGTGATAACATTTATATTTTTGTACATAAACGAGGAACTCATATCGTGTGCCTTACTTTGAACTATTTTTTAAAGAATGATTTGGCATATTATACATTTTACAGAACTTTAACACTTTCTACCTCTATGGTACATTGAAAATATCTAAAGACTACGTCTCTGCGCTAGTTTGATTTAGTGAAGAGCTTCAAAACAGATCTTAGAAGATATTTTTGTATATAAGTTTTTTATTTGAGTCAAATACATAGAAAGTCTTTACTAAATATTTTGCAATACGTTTATAAAGTTGTCAAATTTTAAGTATAGTTCAAGGGAATTTGTACATTTTTTACTGATAGATGTGTATATAATTAATACACAAACGTTTTATAACAAATTTATATTTTATGAAATGAAACATTCTATAAGAATATAAGATGTTGGCAATTTGATGTAAATAAGAATATATTTTTATGTTGAACATTTTTTAAGTTTATTGTAAACAAAATATTTTCTTTTTGTTTTGAAAAATAGAAAGTATATTTTATCAGCATGCTTTTATATGTGTCGCAAGTTTTTTTTTTAGATTTTGTTGGTTTTTTATGAAAACTATAAATGTATAGATATATTTTTTCTTTATTTTGGACATGAAAATGGTTCTAGATGTTTTTCCAGAGTCGTTTGAATAAATACTTGCGATTTTTAAAAATCGCATTTTAAAAGCAACGACATATCGTCGCTTCAAAGCAACACTAAGACACCTAAATCCAGGAATAACACAAAGATGTCCTATTGTTGCTTTGAGGCGACGATATAGTATGATACATTGAGGGATTACTTATATTTCATTTTTATCATTTTAATTAAAAGTACGTTTAATTCTAAAATGTTTTTATTTGTAACAAAATCATAATATTATACAATATTAACTTGGATATTGTCAATTTATACTCAAAGAATTTGTTATCAGTTTTGGCAATGTTCTTTAGTTAGGCTTTAATGTGATTTCAAATGCTATTGTTATGCATATTGGATGTTTCAAAATTCTACAGTCACTAAAATACGTAAAACCATGTTGAGCTTGGAAATGAATAATTGAATTAAGACATGTTTGAAGCACAACATCTACTAATGAAAACACACTTTGATGAACTAATTGACGGAGCACAAGTGGTGCCGGTTTGGTGTATTATTTTTTTTAAGGTATTAATCGAACGTATAGTGAGGGGAATGCAATTTCTTTGAAATGTTCAGGTCGTGAAAATTTAGAAAATTCCAAAGAATTGTTTAATAATATATTAGTTGAAGTTATAGAATGTATTTTTCAACTGGATTCCTGACATGTAAGGAAATATTATTTTAGAAAACATAAATTCAAAAAGAAAAAAAAAAAGAACAGTTGCGAGAAGTTTCTATTCAACGTCTGTTGCAGAAAAGGTGCCTAAAACTGAGCTTAGTAACGTTAGCTTTAACAAAATAGATATCGCTGTGTAAAAACACTTACATTTACAATCACTTACAGTTCTCCCTGGTGAATAAGATATTGCAATGATGAATCTCTGAACACCATTGTTAAAACCAAAATTTTAGGCGTTTACTACTTACATGGAAGATTAATTTTAAATTTTCACTTACACGGAAGATACATTCTATGTTATCACTGATATGAAGGCAAACATTTATATTGATTCTTACACAAAGAAAAATACTTTTGTTAAAATTCATATGCATAATAATATGTATGTTATAATTTACAGGAATAGTAATATTTTTGTTATTTAGCCGAAAGAATCAATATAAATGGTTTTTTAAATTATATCCCTAACTAGTTTTCTAGTTATCGATTTCTTGCACTAGGTGATTTAAATCTTCCTACGTCAATTCAAAATTTATAACAGTTAGGTAATTCTTAAATCTATTTGGAATTCAGAGCGCATTCCATTTCGAAAGTTCAGAAAATTCTTGGACTATGTATGCATTTTGAAACATTCAACAATATACTCTTGTTAATAAATGCAGCTTTTTTTTTCTAAATGAAACTCGAAGAAGCGCAGTCACCTGAAATTAAAAGTAAACGAACAAAGATTGCCTCACGTGATCCGGATGTCATTTGATGTCATGATGTCACGAATACGTAAGCTAAGTTATTATGTGACGAGTCGCAAAGCGTGCCTAGAGCCAATGACACTTGCTAAGGGCTTGTTTCTGGTTGCCTGGAAAGCCATCGATGTGGAGACGGGCTTTTTGCTTTCGAAACAATAACAAAGCTCATAATGTCTACAAATAGACATACACATCAACGACCACAATTGAAAGCCAGAAGTAGCATCAAAGGCTTCTGTTCATCCAAGTTGTATCATCAGACATTTTGTTGCCCACCAAGTTTGTTAGGGCAACCATACATTTTCTGCTAACTGTGTCGCTAATTGTGCGGTTTCAGTTGTTACCTTATATAACATGCAAAATGTAAATAATTTTGCCTAATTTTATAATTCTTACTTACTCAATCAATTAATCATTTGCAAGATTTGAAGAAAATTATTAACTTTGTGCAATAAGAGAGCTCGATTTGCAACTGAGCTGCAATGGTACTTACCATGGGCAACAAGATGGTAGATGAAGGCAACCTGGTCTTGAATGATTCTTGTATTGATTGCAGAGGTTTAGCACATGTTTGGTATGTATGACGTCACACTTCCGGAAAGTGTTTGTGATACTGCGCAAAATTCTGTGTACATAAAGCAACACGTGTTGAAGAGATCATCACTTGGTTGTCTGAGCACAAACGTGTCGTTTCTGATCTTTCATATTCGTGAAAGCTGCCAACTCAGACACTTGCATTTCACCGAAAATACTCAGTTGGGAAAAAACCGCATTCCATCCGCGCGTGTTGGTTTTGCCAACGTCGTTTATATATACAAATATTGCCCATCAAGTTCTTGTTCACGGTGGATTGACTATTGTAAGGAGAAACGAAGTTTTCCATTTGTATATATTTATCATGAGTGATTTTCTCTGTATTTTCAATGCTATTTTCCGTATTCCAAATAAAAGTTTATGTTTAAAATAGTTTTTGTTTTCTTCTATTTACAAGGAAACACTTCACATGGTCTGATTACTGAATTAGCCAGCTAGGCCGTGCCCTAGAGCCCCTGCTTTTTAAAAAGCCCCAGATGACTAAAATTTGACTACTGAGGCCCCCGAAAACGTGTGGCCTAGGGCTTTTTTCCATCTTAATCAGACCCTGTCACTTCCATGAGGGCTCGCGGGATTTTCAAATCAAAAATTGTTCCATTTACTTCAGTATAATTAGCTCTAACACCGTACTTTTTCAAAATAGACTTTCAGAGAGTTTACAGGAAACATTGAGGTTGATAATGTTTTACAATCAGAGATTTATTTCCGTGGGACCTCATAGGATTTTTTTTTCATTCATTATTAATAGAGAACAGATATGGGATGATGTACATAATAGCTTAAACAAAAGTGAGGATGTTTTTTAAGCGTGCATCACAGCCAAACAGTGGCTCCCAAACTCCCTTTTTTTGGCCATAACCCATCCCTTACACGTGAAATACAGATGCCATACAATGGTGATACATAATTCGTATCACTTAAAATATGACTGCATCCTCAAGTGGCATAACGCTAGAGAAGCAATAATTTAAATTCAAAAAAACATTCAAGTAACAAGTAAGAACAAAAAGGAAAGAAAAAATTGGGTCATTTAAAAAGGAAATCACTGGAAAATCTTAAAAATTAACAACTCATTTTTGATTGACACCCGAAAAATATCAAAATGCCCCCTAACGGGGCTTGCCCCCGATGTGAGAAACACTGGCTAAAAGGTAAGGTATTTCTGCGGATTGCGTCTGCCACAAGTCCCTTGTCTCGATGACAGATTTGGAGGCTTCCTTTGCGAATATTTTGGCTCGCCAAGGTTCTTTGGCATATACAGGCGCTATCCCTATATATGCATGCATACACATCATATATATAAAATATATACAAGAAAATGTTTAAATAGTTGCGTTCCGCATCAATTGATTGTTCTATAATTTCTTCTCTCAGATCATTCTAGAAAAAGAATATAAAATATCCTTAACTTCTAAATACATGTACAAAAATTTGAAATTCATGCGTGGTTCAAAAAACTTTTTTTCGGCTAGAGTCCAAGACACCCCCTATTTTTTTAGATTTACTAATAGCATTATGCTGTAAAAGTTTTAGCTTCTTACTCAAATTTTAAGAGGATGCTCAATGACCCCTCAATTTAGCATTAGCTGTAGCATAAAACATGTTACAACTTCAAAGACATTTAATTTCCCCAGTTTTTTTTTTTTTTTTTTTGGAAATAATTATTTTATTGCAATGTATATGCATATTACTAGTGTATAATTAAATATGTAGCATTGTTTTTTTAGTTCAATGCATATTTTAACCCCTCTCCCAATACTTATGAAGTTTAGGGGAGGGGGTTGAGCACCCTCTTTCAGTTGAAATAGGAACCTAAAATTCTTTCAGTATATTCCTATCCACAAGTCTAAAAATATTGAGGGGTGTCCTGTTATCTAGTAGAAACTTTTTTTTTACATGTATATTTGAACCACTCTAAGACCCAGCGTTGCCTGGGTCAGTAATGATATTGAGAAACAACTTATACTTTCCTTTTTTTTATTTTTAGCTGTGCCCTGCGGTTTCACCCACGTTAATAAGACAATATTGTATTAAAAAACTATTTTAAGTACATCACGCTACGAAATTTTTCAAGTAAAAAACAACACACCTTTATCCACATTGATGTTTTCCAGAAAATTGAAAAAAAAATCCAATAAAAAATAATTGAAAACTTTTGATGTATAAATTAATTAATATTTAATGAGTCGGTAATAAATGCTGAAAATCTTCTCGCTCGTATCCGGGATCGAACCCCCCAATAGGGTTGCTGATCCAGCGCTTTATCGATTGAGCTATTCAGGCAGCAAAAGTTGGAGCTATTGATGCAACAAAAAATGCATCATGATTATTATTGATTTAATTTCAATTTATTGCTGCTCCACTCCTATTAGTCATAGCGTGATGTTATATATCCTATAGCCTTTCTCAATAAATGGACTTTTCAACTCAAAAATAGTAATTTTTCGATTCGAACCAGCAGTTCCTGAGATTAACGAGTTCAAACAAACAAACTCTTCAGCTTTACATTATTAGTATAAATTTTCTTAACAAGATTTTTCAAAAATGAAAAGATCCTGGTATGCTCAAAAGAAAATTCCTCAAAAAATGTCATAAACTTTAATTCTGTTGCTGTGATGACATTTCACGGGAGTACATAAAAATAATCATATAAAAGCTCATTTTAATCTCAAAATCACGTTACTCGTAAAAGTGACTATCGGCCACTGAGAGTGATTACATCAGCAGTTGAAACTATAAAGAAACAAAACCTTATTCTAGAACCCATCAAGGGGAAAAAAACTTGAAACCACGAGGTCAGAGTTGAAGGCGGATGCGTTCATCGGATTTTCTTTTTGGCATATCGCACACCATTGGCAACGTCGAAAGTAGACGTAGGGCTCAGTTTCTAACAGACTAAATACAGGATTCCTTTAGTCTTCTGATTTTTTTCTCCCATGTAATTGTCTGAATTCGTCTAATGTAAAAAAATCAGGGTGTCTACCAGCCTGAAAACCTGGAAATGTAAAGGAAATTTTTTGTACTGGAAATGTCGGAGAAATTTACTTTTGTATGAAGAAAACTTGGATTTTTTTTTAAAAAAATTATAACCAGTTTCAAATTTTTTTTTTTTTTTTTTTTTTGCAGTTTCGTAAAATAAATTTGGTCAGAAATTCATGCAACTTGAAATACTAAAAAAAAAAAATCCTTAATCCAGTTCTTCAACCCCACACCTTTTGTGTACTTGTAGTTCTCTCACACCACACAATCTCCCCTGAAGCTGAGACCCTACCAAAGTTAAATGGTTCCTCTTTGTTCAAAAGGCAGAGATTGCAAGTATTGAACCGAATACAAATACCTATGACACAGTGAAATCGATGTTGAAGTGCGGTGAACTTATGGAAGCAAAGTTGGGTTGCTTTACATAGGTGGCATCAGAATTGCAAGGTTTTTTTAAAAAGATTTCAGGATTGTAAACAAATGGCTTCTTTCCTAAGTGAAGATAATGTATTTGATGCTTAACAATTTAATGAAGCGATTTCTTAAAAGTTCTCAATGTTTCTCAAAAAACAAAAACTTAAAAGTTTCTGAAGAACCAAAGTCTGTTTTATGGATAGATGAATGAAATTGAAATTTTCATTAAACAGTGATATAAACCTAACGTATATAAAATGTCACATATGCACAATCAACCATTTAAAAAATATCGAAAATAGCTAAACTAACCTTTAAAAAAGCACATGGAAGAATTTTGTTTGGGGTATGGAAAACCTGGAAAATCTAGGGAAATTAAAAAACATTTTTTGAGTAGACACCCTGAAAAATTCACGTAACGTTAAAACGAAGTGTAGGAATTGAGCTCCCAGGCAAAATTATGCTCTCGCTCAAAAAGGAGGCACAGCACTGAACAGTAAGCCCTAGATCGTAGCTTAAATAGCGACACGTCCTCCATTTTGGGGCTAAACGAAGCTTTATTCCTATGTCTGCCGTGGTGAAGTGAGGTGTTTTGCTTCTTGATTGTGGATTAACATGGAGTTAATAAAAAAAAATCAAGAAAAAAAAGAAAAAAAAACTCGCTTCTTCACCATAGCAGACATAGGAATAAAGCATCGTTTAGCACCAAGATGGCCGACGTATCGCTACTTATTCTACGATTCAGGGATTTAATAAGCCCCAGTATGAGTCCAAGCTATTAGGAATCCATTGATGTCGGAATACAAAAAGACTTTTAGATTGATGCCTCCCCCCCTCCCAGATTTAAATCCAGGAGCTTTGGGGAACGAATCTGGAACCGTTGAACAAATAAAGAATTTTGCGAGTGAACTAATTCCATGATTTTTCACGTTGATCTTAGGTAGGAAAAATGATGGTATAAGATTTTTTTCTTATCGTATCGCTTCTGAACATTCTTGCATGTTGTCAATAACAAGATGCTCAAGAAAATTGCATGAAAGTTGAAAATGTAATTGTTGAAGAAGCATTTTTTTTTTTTTGTTAAAAGTAATTTTGTGATTGATGTCCGAAAATAATAAGCAAAACTATGCTACTCTTAAAAAGTGAAATTACTAATATCATAGCAACCGTAAAAGTGCAAATCCGCAATCCAGGGTCAAAAAAAGTTTTTTAGTCCAAAATGAATATTTTGACCAAATTAGTAACGCAAGTTTAAATTCGACTTATCCAAAACTTTTAATGGAATCGCCTATTAAAATCAGAAGCTTCACACCTGCAACCATTCCTTAGTAAATTAACATATGATATTCAACTATTCCATGCTGAAACTATAGAAAGCTTAAAGATTGAAATTGAGGAAACTGATGTGGTAGACAATTTAGTTTATGGAGATAACCAGGCAGTGGGTACTTACGTTACATTTTGCACTGTCACAAGGATTGAAATGTATTATCAACAATTTTAGTGTAGATTTGCGTACTACATGTCAATAGAGCATCTTTGAAGCTTAATAAGGAACTTAAAAAAAAAAAAAAAGTTTAGCTATTCTAATTTGATTTGTGAATGGCTCAACTATCAACCTGTACCCGTAAACTTGAACCGAACTCGTCCTGACGGCTAAAAAAGCGACTAAAGCTACTGTTTTGAAGTAAGAGCGTCTATGACGACTCTTTTAGCCAAAATATAGACAAAAATGATTATTATACAATCAAATGTGATAAACGGTGACTATTTTAGTGAGAAAGTAACAACAACAACAACAACAAAACCTATGAAAACTCTCAGGTTTTTTTTTTTTTTTTTTTGTAAAAAAAAGGACACAATCTTTAAAAAAAAATAGGAGAATATTAGAAACTATTTTCTGTGTGATGCATAAAACCAGACCAGATGCACCAAAAATGGTGCATCTGGTGATTATATTAGAGACTATTTTTAATATTACAGGCTCCTTAAGAAACTATTTTTAGTAGGGGAACTCAATGGCAGCCTTGCGAATTTCACACAATGATAAAATATGAACACTCACATTCCTACATCTAATGAACCAGGCATCAACAAAAATATAATAAAAACAATTAATTTCTACATTGCACTTCTCCAATTTCCCTGAATCATCATACAGAATTTGTTGAATAAGGAAATTTTTAAGAGGTCGCAGTGACATCCTATCGGTACGCCCGTGAGCCTCAGTGCTTTTCAGTCATGTTCCGGTACCGGAAAACTTTTGAGTGCATGGCTAGAAGCCAATTCGAGATGAACATCTTCAAAAAAAAAAGAGTTAAATAAAAAACTAAGCGTTATTTAAATTTAAAAAAAAAACATTCAAATGAAAGAGATTATTTACCTAACCTTTTTTTTCTTAAAAAGTAGTAACTATTGTACCACGAAAATTTCCTCGATATAACGCTAACAAAAAAAAACATTCAAATGAAAGAGATTATTTACCTAACTTTTTTTTCTTACAAAGTAGTAACTATTGTACCAGGAAAATTTCCTCGATATAACGCTAACTGGATAATAGGGTGTCCCGAAAAATTTTTTTTCCGTTTTTCTTAATGCAAGACCTCTCAAAATTTGCGAAATCGATCGTAAATTACAAAAATAATTTAAGAAATAGAATAAAACTATATCTTCAGGGCTCTACCGATCGTCAAAGTTTTGAAAAATTGTCATTTTTATGGCAACTGAAAAAGAAGTACTGTGAATAAAGTTATAAATTTACTGTGAAATAAAAGCTCGACAGCTGAAATAAAAAGATCGTGATTCGTAATATCAACACGAACAGAAAAAAAAATAAACATATGGTGATTACTACTGTAAATGCCTATATGGGAATAACCCCCATTTCCGCAGTAGAATCGTCCACGAAGCTTGGCGCCACGTCTCGATTTGCATGCAACAATATGTTACTGACGACTTCGACTTTGTTTGGTTTTAACTTGCTAATTCCTTTTACTTGTTTCGAGGGCTTTCTTGGCTTGACTCACGGGTGTTTTCTTCGTAGCCAAAGTAATTTTAATGCTATAAAAGTACAGTTGCAATTGTTAGTGTTATATGCCGATTCTGTTAGTTTTAAGTAATGAGTTCGAGACGTAGTGAGACTACTTGTGCTATACTGGGACCCTACAAAGAACTTGATGATCGGCAGCTACCTACTGTAAAAGACGTCATAAAATTTATTTTATTTGTCAGAAGCGAACAGAAATGTATGCATAATGGAAAGGACCCTTCCAGTTCAGATATATATACAATTGTTTCTGAAAAAATCAACAGTATTTGGACAAAAGCTTCAATTCCAATCGTAACTAAGGAACGAGTAATTCAATTATTAAAATTCTATTTCGAAAAGTACGTCAATTTGAAACGATACCCCAGAAGCAAACGAAGTGATAGTTTTGAAAATAAACTGAAGTGCTTTTTAGAGTCATCTGAGAAGCTCTTCGACGTTGCGGCTTGTAAGTGCCCTGTATTTGAGTCTTGTTCGTGTTTAAAACCTAAAAAAGTTCCCATCAATGAGAGAAGTTTCTTGTTGGATCAAAGAAATAACAGGAAAATGGTGATAAGAGGTGTCGATAAGAAAGAAACAGCTAGATTAATGAAACAACAGCAGAGAAAACTTGAAAGGGCAGCAAAAAAGTCTTCTACTGAAAATAACGATTCTGTCTCAGCAAATTTTGATGACGATTCAATGCGTGAATTTTCACCAGAAACGTATCCCATAACAGAGACGAATACGGCCTCTACAGGGACACCATCAACTTCAACGACAAATAGGAATACACTGATCTTGCCAACAGTTGCTAAGGTCTGTGATAGATACGGTTTGTCGACGCGATCTGCTGCTGCTGTTGCTTCTGCAGTTTTAGCTGATGTCGGCTTGGTTTCAAAAGAAGATTTAACTCTAGTTGTTGATAAAAACAAAATCCACAGAGCTGTAGCTAAAGCTCGGAAAGAAGCTTCCAAAGATATTGGAAGTATTGTTATAAAAAGCATTTACTTTGATGGACGTAAAGACAAGACTCTGATAAATGAGAAAATAGGAGCTCGTTACCATCGCAAAGAAATTTTAGAAGAGCACATCTCAATTTTAGCAGAACCCGGATCAATTTATTTGGGACACACAACGCCAAGTCGTGGCACTGCAAAGGCAATTCTAACTTCGATTACAGCTCTATTAGAAGGTCAATGCTTGAATTTAGAAGACGTGATTTGCGTTGGATGTGACGGAACTGCAATAAACACCGGTTGGAAGGGTGGCGTGATTCAATATTTAGAGGAGTATTTGGAAAGACCATTGCAATGGTGTGTGTGTATGCTTCATGCCAACGAATTACCCTTTCGTCATTTATTCTTGACCTTAGATGGTTGCACTTTGGGTCCTAAAGAATATTCTGGACCTATTGGAAAACAGTTAGCTGATTGTGAAAATAAAATGACATTGTCTTTTTGCGCGGTGGATGGTAATTTGCCTAATTTGCCGAAAAATGTGGTTGATGAACTAAGCACGGATCAAAAATATCTTTATGAGATTTGTCAAGCTGTATCAACTGGTTTCTGTAGTCCTGAGCTGGCAAATCGCCAACCTGGAAAAATGGCGCACTCGAGATGGCTTACTTCTGCTAATCGTATACTCAGACTTTATGTAGGTACTCTTAATCCAACAGAAAATTTGCGATTACTTGTTAACTACGTGGTTAAAGTGTACGCTCCAGTTTGGTTCTTAATCAAGCAAAAGTCATCTTTTAAGGAAGCAGCCAAACATCTTTTTCAAATGATTGTGTACTCTCGATTTTTACCCGAAAACTTGAAATCTGTTGTGTATTCTGTTATCGAAAGAAATGCTTTTTTTGCGCACCCAGAAAACCTGCTGATCAGTATGCTGTTTGATGATAGGGAGCACATTCGGGAGTTAGCATCACGAAGAATAAAAAAAGCTAGAGAGGCTGAAAGTAGCACTAAACGCAGAATATTTAAAACACCAAAAATTAACTTCTCTGCTAAAGATTATACGGAAATAATTGTCTGGCAAGAGTGT
Source organism: Uloborus diversus (assembly GCF_026930045.1). Classification (NCBI taxonomy): domain Eukaryota; kingdom Metazoa; phylum Arthropoda; class Arachnida; order Araneae; family Uloboridae; genus Uloborus; species Uloborus diversus. The sequence continues at coordinate 209,841,233 of NC_072731.1, read as the reverse complement.
CAGGTTACAGCACCACCGGTTCTTCGACATATTTCTAACGAGAACCTTCAAATTATGGCAAAAGATAATAGCTTGGAAATCGTTGACTTTCCTTGCCACTCACAATCTGTGGAAAGATGTGTTAAACTAATAACACAGGCTTCACAAAGTGTTACTAACGCTACTTCTAGAGATGGCTTCGTTAGAACCAAGTTGCAATCTCGCGCAGAAATGCCAAATTTTAGACACAAAAATAAGTTTAAATTCTAAACTTTTGTCATTATTTATAAACTGTAGTTTATTTTTTTTCTTGTGCTTTGTTTCATTAGTTTCTTAAATAAAATGCTTTCTAAACTTTATTTTTGTATTTTTTAAATCATATCGTTTAGGTCTGTCAAAAATGTAAAATATGCAAAACTTCAAAGAGCGGTAGAGCCCTCAAGATGACACGCAATTCCATTTTTTTTACCTTTTTCGTGATCTGTGAAAAATTTCGCAAATTTTGACACCTCTTGTGATAGTGTAGCTCAAAAAATTTTTTTTCTCATATATGGACGGGACACCCTACTGGATAAGTAGACCATCAAAAGTCAATTTTTCTTAAGGTAGAGTTATTCTGAAACTGTGTCCGCGGAACAGTGCTTAGAGGCAGTGAGGCTGTTCCGGGAGCCAAAACAAAATTGAAAAATAAATCTGCTATTAAAACCTGTGAGCGTCTGTCTGAGTGTCTGTAACCTTATCTCCTCCGGATAGTCAATGTCTACCAGGTCAATAGTAGCACATTTTATCATATGTTTTCAATTGAACAAAGTATTATAATTTAAGGAAGAGCCTTAGTACTTTACCCCAAGACAGGTTTATATGCATAGATATGTATGTCCCTCCAAAAATTTAAGAAAAAAAAGTCATTGTTCCAAGTTAGAGATCCTCCTCCCTAAATTGGGACACTTAACATTTTGACTTTTCTCTTATATATGCAACAGTAGATGATAACTTAGGACGCCAATTATCATTTTACAAATACGTAAAGAAAATATAACATTAGATACTAATCTAATGTTCTAATGTAAGGGGCAATTATACATTCTGAAGTCAGTGAAAGTATACAAGACTAATATATAATAGTCTTGTATACTTTCGCAGATTTCAGAATGTATAATTGCCCCTTAAAATATTCATCGTCTTCCCAGCCTTTTTTATTCTTTTGAATGTCCTATTTCAGCGTTCCTATCTATATTTGGAAGGCTAAAAGTATTTGGTGAGCCCAAATAATTTCCCATCAGTTAATTTTTAACTTTCTATGTGCCGATTTCACATTCGTTCTCATTCTTTCCTTGGGCGTGAAATTGAAAATAAATAAATTGGTATCATCTATACTTTAAGACTAATTTACATTGGTAGAACTAACATTTGAAATCTTTTGGCCAAAGTCTTTTGGTCACTGACAGAATCCAATTTTTACCCAATGACAAATTTTCTGTCCAGTAACGGTGTGATATTTATTGTCCGAAGAATATTCATCATTTTCAAAAAAAAAAGTTCCAGCTATATATTTTTACATACAGTTATACAATACAATTTATTTGCTCAATATTCCTTTTAGGCAATTTGCGGTCTTAATATCCTAATTTGGAACAGCGTCCCATTTGGAGCGTATTTGCAATTTCTCTAACTTTTGAATAAATAAATTAAACTGAAATAGTAAAATTGAAATGAATATGCACAAATATGGCACAAGCACATAGCCGAGAAGAAGTATGACAAAAATTTAAACTAATTCTGCTCATTTAATGTAAGTAGCATTTCCGTACTTGAAAATCTCATATTTTGTCGAAATTTCCAAAATAACTAAACTTACCCATTAACATCTGTACAGGTTAAGTGTAATTCACATAATCTCAGTCAAAAGATAAGTACTCATTTATCCACTAAAACCATTTATTTATCACTGGTGGAATACAGACAGGTGTACGAGCACTCAAAACAAAATTCTTCAGGATGCCCCAAGTTAGGATAGTGTCCCAAGTTAGGGTAGTGTCCCAAGTATCGAACAGAGGCTATAAAACAGACTTTATTCGACATTCTTCAAAAATACTGACCGAACTTTTTTCAACACTTATCCCTCTGGGAAATTAGTCGCATAATTCCGTGCTCATAAAAGTCTTTTGACTGCTGCTGGAACCAATTACGAACGCACTTCTTTACTTCATCGTCCGAATAAAGTCGCTGTCCCCGAAGTGACTTCTTGAGTTCCTCAAAGATGTGGGATCAAATCGGGATAGATCTGGACTATAAGGGTGGTGGTTCAAAAAACTTCCTACTTAAATTTCCGCAAACGTTCCTCAGTTGCATTGGCTGTCTGTGGTCTATCGTTATCATGCAACACTATGACAGCACGTGAAAGTTTACCGGAACTACACACAGCCAATGCAAAAAAGAAACTTTTGCGGAAATGTAAGTGAGAAGTCTTGAACCCCCCCCCCCCCCTTGTAGTCCAGATCTATCCCCATAAGACCCGTTATCTTTGAAGAACTCAAGAAGGCACTTCGGGGACAACGATTTCATTCGGACGATGAAGTAAAGGAGAGCGTGCGTAATTGGTTCCAGCAGCAGCCAAAAGACTTTTATGAGCACAGAATTAGGCGGCTAATTTCCCAGAGGGATAAGTGTTTAAACAAGTTCAATCAGTATTTTTGAAGAATGTCAAATAAAATCTGTTTTATAGCCTCTGAATCGTTATTAATTGACTGACCCTAATATTATAGAAAAAAGGTTGCATACAATAGATCATGTAAGAAAAACTATGTCATCATAGTTAAAACCCATTGAGGTAAAATATCTTCATTGCTTGTTGCACTCTTTCTAAACTATTTGATAAACTTTACAGACTGGTGTTATTAATCTTGAATTAGCCTATAAACTAATGTTCATTTTAGTAGTAGAATAATATTGTTAATTTTCTTTGTCTGCGAATGGCGGCCATTGAGTTTGTATTTTACGACAAGGGAACAGTGACACAACAATTATTCGTTGTTCCCTGCTCTCGTGGCACTTTTATATTAAAAGTAGAGAAATTATACATTGAATTAAATTTAATTACAACTAGCCTGTTGATGCAAATAATGATAAAATGCTTGAAGGTCTACACAGCCAAAATAAAGATGCTTGAATGGAATTCTGATTTTAATAGCTATATAATATCACAAAAATATTTTCATTTCTTACTAATTCTATTTAAATTCTTATTTTTTATTGTTCATTGTAATATGCTAAAAAATATATATTTATCCACTTTCAAAATTTCAACATGCCTAGAGAAAAGGAAGTCAGATAAGCTGAAATAGACAGGAAAGAAGCTGTTGTACTACTGATAGACGAATGCTACAGTGAAAGCATTCAATCTTAATCAAATGCTACATCACAAGATGACCTTTTAAGCCAATTTACTAATCCATAATCATCTTCTAAATCATTCTAGCTCAGTCCCAAACAAATACGCGGTAGGTGTCACTACTGTGTGTCAAAACGACGTAAAATTTACCTCGCAAAAAGCAATAGCTTTATACCAAAAATCAAAAACAAACGACAACGATTATTCTTATTTTTCCAGATAAATTTGTATTCTTTCGAAGTTTGCTAGTTTAAAAGATATGTCTTTCACTGTTCCCCCCTTACCGGGGGGAATAGTGGGAAAAATTGCACTTCGTTTTTATTTATTTTTTTGCTTGTGTAAATTTGTAATGTTTTTTAAATCGAATTTTGTAGTACCTATTACAGTGACAATTATTGTATCATTTGAAAAAAAATGCTTTCTGTTTTTCTAATTATAAAAAGTAATTGAATTTTCGTGTCTCGCTGTACCCACTTTTCCCCTATTTGGTGATATTCCTCACAGAACGAATTATTTGTAATAAGAAACCATCATACAGGGGGGGAAAACATCAGCGTAGAAAAGGTAGACGTGAATTTCTTATTGCACTTCGGTAAACTTATTGAAATAACTCACAAGGGTGAGATAGGCAAGATTTAAATTTGCTAAAAATCATAGGAAGCATTAAAAGTGTTTTAAAAATGGAAATAAAATGGGAATATTTGTGTTAAAAAAAAGATAATTAATAGACAAAAAATTCTAGAAAGTAATCAGAAGTTGAAATAGATAAATTGCAGATCTGGTATAAAATGGATGGTTGAATAATAATTTAGGATCGAATATTTATTGACTTATGAAGTGTTAGTTACTTATTATATAATTGGTTTAATGCACAAGAGCATGTTAACAGGCACACGTTTTGAACATAATTCCAACAACAGGTTATGAGCAGCAAAAAGGCTGGTTTTTAAGACATTCTCTTGTAAAGCGGTTGATTTTCTTTTAGAACGATTACACGACATTGGTTCATGAAAAAGGTTCACACACACACACACACACACACACACACAAAAAAAAAAAAAAAAAAAAACGTTATGACGCACAAATTAGACTGAAAACTTGCTGAGCGTGTTTCAGAGTTTCAAGAATCCAGTTTTGCCGTTCGTAAAAAGTAGAGCTATACAGAAGGTAATCAAATTATGCAGAAAAATGTTGTGTGTAACAACATTAAAGAAGTTCTTTGAAACCAGGACTGTTGGAGTCGGAGGAAAAATGACCTACTCCGGCTCCGATTCCGGGAATTTAAGAGCCTTCGACTCCGACCCCTTTACTCCAAAATTAACCTGACTCCTACGCTGACTGCTCAAGCACTGGCTGAGTTGCGAACTTTAAGAAAAATGACCGATTCCGACTCAGCTGACCTGTTTAAAAAACGCTCTGTAATTTTGAAGACACTTTGTGCCTTGATGATTTACTTCAGTTTATGCTTAAGTAAAGAGAGAATTTTAGAGCCTTTTCAGCTTTTCAAAACGAATCAAATTGTGAATGATTAATATGCTTTTCTTTCATAAGACCAAGTGCAATTTTATAGTGATGGCTCTGAATATGTGTATGCATCGAGGAAAATGTAAACGGCCCAGAAGACAGTTTTTTCTGTCCATTTTGAGCACTCGAAGGTCAGTCAATAGTAATGAAAATCAGGAAACCTAACCAGAAAGAGAGCACCTTGAAAAATGTTTTGATTGCCGCCCATCGATGATGTGTTGACGCGTGAGAAAAACATGGAGACTCGACACGAGAACTTGAGGAAAGAAATCAACTTTTCCTCAATATTTCGGAGATGGCTTCTTTCTAAAGGTTTCCTGCACCCCCCCCCTCCCTTTCGAAAATTATTCTCATCAGTCTGCTTATGACATTATGACGCTGTGTCATTCAGAAGTATGTTTCGGGAGCTGTTTTTGTCAGGTATCCCTTATTTTTCTTTTCTCGAAATGTATTGCTGAACATATTTTTTGAAATAGCTGTGAAAAAGAATTACATTCAAGTTCGAAATGTAATAAAATAAAACGGTAAATTGAGTCGCTCCAGTAGCATAAGTCGTAGAACAATGTTCCTGCTGCATGGACCCGAAATCGAACCCAGGTCTGTTCATCGATGTTATTGTTATCAATAGCATAACTTGCGTCCATGTCCTATAGGTGTGAAACCCGTTTTAAACTGCGGATTCCCCACCGATCAGGTACGGATTACCACTAAAGTACCAAACGTTACATTGAATGCTTAGGAAATTTCTTCAGTTTCAAGTAATTTGAAAAGTCTTGTTTACTCAATGTTAAAGATTTTTTTTTCTCTTAAATTCAATATGACCTGTAATTCGAATTTCTTTCTTATTTCTTACATTTTTTTCAATTTTGGTTACAAAGTCTCGATGAACAAAGTTTTTGTTTTGTTCAAATTTTTATGTTGTTTGTTAATTTCTCCAATAAAAAAAAAAAACGTAGTGCTGATAATAGCAGCATGCACTATTGTTTGCTACGGCAGCACAAAAAGTTTTTTCTTCCTTCATTTTCTCTCAGTATCCCAATATAAAGTTTTATGGAACAATTCTGAAATTCTAGCCAACATCAGCAAGACACTAAGCTGCCCAGATATTTGCAATGCTATTTCGAATATTCTTTCAACAATCTTTTCCGTTGACTTTTGTCTATATGTTCTATAAATTTCTTTAACCAGCATGAAGGCAACAAAAACAAGCTCCCCAGTCATGCTTGGGGGAGGGAAATCGATTTTTTTGAACGATAATTATGATTATTTCCGCTCAATAGAAGTTGAACTGCGTGACGATCCAATCTGAGCGCGTCCAGAAATTAGTCGATGTTCTGCGGAATTTAGTGGCCTTTCTTGTTTAACAAAACGATCCGCGTCATCTTCGTTTCTTTTGTCATGTGATCTTTCGGAGTATGAAGGGGTTAAGAAGGTGCACCGAGGGTTAGCTGCGTGATGATGCAAGAAGATCGTGATGTACCCCATTCTACCTAATTTCAAGGTCGTCCAGCTTGGATTGTGTAAGTCGAATAGAAGTAGCGTCGCCATATGTTAGTAAATACGCAGTGCTGTTAGTGGGGGGGGGGGGGGAGTTGTTCCCCAAAATATTCGGTTCTTGATTGATTGTAAAAATGATGCACACGTAATGTAATGTCACTTTGTTTTTAAACCATCTTTTCTTTCGCTGAGTTCTCCAAGGTGCCAAGGTGAATTCTCTCCCCCAAAAAAATTTCTCAACTACTGCTGTACTCCTCTCAATACAAGGGCCGTGCTCAGACTTGAGGAAAAATTTCTTATGCATTCGTAACCAAAAACAAAATGTATATTCCTTTTAAAAATTCAAAGGTTAAAACATTCCGGCCAACTTTTTACACGTAATGCAACTACTCTAAAATGTGTTTAAGTATGATACCGAATGCAATTACTGCAAACAATAACATACATTTGAATTTTTTTCATGAAAATAGAGTATGCATCAGCGTTTTTTTTTTTAACTTGGAAAGCAAATTTAAATTTGGAATGTTTACTATCTTAGTAGACTGCTACATAAGTAAATAGTAAATGTTTGAGAAAGTCCAGAACATACTGATAGATAGATTCAGGGATACTCGTATATAGATTAATGACCATTGAGAGAGTTGGAAAATATAGAGATAGACATTGATTGATTTGTTCTTCATGAGCACAGTGTTTGGAAGCACTTTTTAGGCCGAAACAATTAATACTTTCTATTCTATTTTTGGACCAGCCACGTAGTTGAAATCGTATCTGAGGGATCAATCAGATATCAAACTCGTTACATGACTGAGCTGAAAACGACAGTGAAGTCAAACCCGAGGCTTGCAAGAACTATGCTGATTAAACTAACGATTTGTAAGAGAAAAGAAAAAAAAATATATTTGCTTTAAATTAATTAAGACGATGGGTTTCAAACAAGAAACAGAGCTGATGGTCTACAGAAAATAAGTGAGAAACTGACATTCTGAAGCGAACAGCATTAAACATTTAAAGCCGAAAAATGAGAAACAGTTGCTAAGATTTCATGTATTGTACAGAATCTGGTTGCAGAAGTATGCCACAGGAAGAGAATAAAAGTATTGCAACTTCCGAAAGTGAAGATCACTACTTCTAAATATACAATTGAATGGGCCTCTAGAAGAAATGCATATGTTACAAATTTGTCGTTATTATTATTATTATTTATTTTTTTTGGTGGAAATAGGACAAAAAATAATATATTTTTCCTAAAATCGAAACTTGAGTGTTATTGTTACTAGCGGAAATGATTGCAGAAGAAAGGCATATGTTACACTTTATCTTCATTAATATTTTTATATTGCCTGCTTTTTTTGTTTAGCCTTTCCAGTAAAATTTTTAATTTGCAACATATGCCCTTCTTCTAGGGACCCATTGAATTTATAATTTGTTGAATCGAAAAAAAAAACTTACCATTTTCCGTTTTTTGAAATTACTTTTTCTAAAGCATGACTTTTAAATATATTTTTTCAACATTCATTGAACAAAGCATCGACTCGGCTCAAAATAATATCGCACATATACGTTTCAGAGAAAATCGTCAAGAAGAAAAATTAACATTATAATGTGAAGAAAATCCAAAGTAATTTCATACTCATGTTCTGACAGTGATGAATGAATGTTATTCTTAATATTAATTGCATTAATTATATTTTTCATTCATTATAAGAAAAAATATTTTTCTCTATTACTCTCCAAGCTTCAATTTCATCACTCATATCAGAATATTATCGTACTCAGAGACTATTATCATGACTCACGTCTTTAACTAATATATTTAAGTCTCTCTGGATCGATTTGACTACAGCTTCACTTCATTTAAAAGCTAAATAATTAAAATAATTACTCTTCCCTAAATAAACTGTAATTATTTATTTATATACGCAGGTCCAATCGATCTCATCTAATTACCATCACATTTCGAAATATTGATGTGCCTATTTGGCAATTTGAAAAGAGTCGGTGCTTTTGTTAGCAATTGATGATTATGAGAAACACAACTCCGATAACTGCTTTTACGCTCACGACATTGAGATGTAACAGATTTACGATTTAAAAAATTACGTATTTTGAAAATAATATTTCGACATTTAGAAGACCTACGTAATAAATTATACAATTTGCGACACTCACACACACACATAGTTTGCGCGTCAATGCTTATTTATTCCGAAAATCCTTGAGAATCGCACAGTTAAGTGCTTTTCGAGACCTCAATCAAAATCCAGCCATTGTTTGACCTAATCGTACCCACAGTAATATTCTTAATTAGGGATCGTCTTCAGTGAATAAGAAAATCCAGAAACAATACAAGAATTTATCGACAATCAAATCTTCTTTTTTCTACTGAAAGGTCAGTTATGGCGAAACATCCGAAAAATCCTACGCATGTCTCTGATTTCTGTATATTCGGACAATGAAAATGCGTGAAGCCATGCGTGGAATGAAAACAGACTAAACGATTTCACTTTTTTCCTCTATTACTTGGATCCGATGAATCTGATATGACACCCCTTCGAGTCACGTGAAGACACTTGTCCACAAATTGATACAGATTGGGGAATACACATAAAGAACTGCGCATCGATTGTTGCGCAAGAGGTACGGACATCCGAGATTTCTTCGATACCTAGAACGATTCCAGACAACTCACCTCCAAACGAACCATGTGTGAAACGAAACCGACAAATGGTTTCACTTTCCCTCAATCCATTCCAAAGAGTTTGTTGTGACACCTCTCTGTGTCACATGAAGACACTTGCCAACAAGCTCTACCAAAATATTGAAGAATGAATACCATTTATTTTGCAACAGAAATGGGACATCCGACATTTATTTTCATTCGAATGGTTCTGCTTCCATAGGGAAAAAATTAGAAGAGTTTTTAGGAAAAGAAAGTATACAGGGTTGAGACGTCGGGGTCGTGAAGTCAGACTGATCTTGGGGGTAAAGCAGTAAAATGCTTTAAAATCTCAGGAGTATGCTGTTATAATTTTGACAGGTCACTAGTTGGTATAACTTGCCAACAAGTTATACCAACATATTGGATAATCAACAGCATTTACTATGTTACAGAAATGGGACATCCGACATTATTTTATTCGAATCTTTCTTCTTCCATAGGGAAGAAACTAGCACACAGAAGACGTTTTTGGGATAAGAGAGTATGCAGGACTGTGACGTTGGAGTCGTGAAGTCAGACTATTTTGGGGTAAAGGAGCAGAGGATTTTAAAATATTAGGAGTCGGGTAATTGGTTTTTACTTACCAGGTCCGACAAACTATACCAACATATTGGAGAATTGATACCATTTATTATGCAACAGAAATGGGACATCCGACATTTATTTTCATTCGAATCTTTCTTCTTCCACAGGGGAAAACATAGCACTCATAGAAGGAAAGTTTAGGGGAAAAGATAGTACACAGGCTGCGACGTCGGAGTCGTGGAGTCAGACTGATTTTGGGATACAGGAGTAGAGGGTTTAAAATCTCAGGAGTCGGATATGTTGTTATAACTTGCCAGTTCTAAAGTTTGTATAAACCTCCAACAGGTTATACCAATTTATTGGAGAGTGAACACCATTTATTATGCAAGAGAAATAGGACATCCGACGCTTTCGTTAGAATCTTTCTTCTTCCATTGAAAAGAAATTACTACACGCAGGACACTCTTGCGGAATCGGAGAGTCAGACTGATTTTTGGGATATAAGAATAGACAGCTTTAAAATCTCAGGATTCGGTTATTTTCTCTCCGAGCCTACAATGCTTCCAAGTTGGAGTTGGTCATTTTTCCTCCGATTCATTAGCCCTGCTAATATGGTTTATAAAAAAAACACAATCAGCTTAATATCGAATTCGTAAAAAAATCGTAGTGAAGCACTTTTAAGAGACCTATTAAGAAGACGAGTGAAAAAATTGGCTATATCTTTAGTATTCTAAATTAAAAGTATAATATTTTCGTATATAAAGAAATATTTACAGTATTCTACATACATGTAGAAGGAGATCTTAAAAAAAATAAGAATTTTTAAGAAAGTTTCGAGCATATTTCCTCTCGCCAAGCGAAATTTTTAAGTTGATGGTCATTTGAACATGAAGAAAGCTCCCAACTATTGCTGGTAGAAGAAGTGGTGATAATACCTACCAACGATATTCTACTTTCTTTGGTAATACTATACTGCCGTGCTAAGCGTAAAAGTCGTATCTGCACCCGAGTTCAAAACGAGATATTGCCATTTAAAACTTTGTGTCTCCATGTATTTGATGCGGATGCAATATTTTTAGAATTTTTTTAAAAATATTTACCATTGACAAATGACCATAAAACGTTGTATTTAGGTGAAATATGTGACAAAGAACTACCAGGTGACCGTAACTCAATTTTCAGGAAAAGTGCAGATTCGACTTCTGTGCTTAGCACGGCGGAATAGGCAATTATGTTTCTGATTTACCAGAGGTTGAAATTTCAAAAAAATTACATTGCCTCCCGTCGTAATTACTACCTTTATATATTACAGATAGGGGCAATTTCAAATTTACTCTCCTCTAATCATTAAATGATCGAAATTGGAGTGTATGAAAAAAATGAAAGTGGTGCTTTTCGGCTTTGACTAGAGGTAAGGGTAATATAGACCCCTGGTGCTTCTTGAATTTTTTACATTTATTTATTTGATCTTGCTTTTACAATAAAAATAAATATCTAACAAGTTTATAAATAAAAAATTAATTTTATTCAGAGGAGAAGAGTATAAGATAAAAGATAGGAAGTTGAGTGGCAATAACCCCAAAGTTAGCTGTCATTGCCCGCCCTAGCGCATTCAGTGTGAACCCAACATGAATAAATCAGTCACTGTACCCACAACTCACTACTATACTATCTTCTGAAAAACTGGTATCGCAGAATAAACATATCGCATAAACAATTCCCACGATTCTAATATTACTGTACTTATTGTTTTTAGGCAGGAAAAGATAACTAATTAGCCTTCTAATGTGTGCCTAATTTTTAAAATGTTACTACGGTTATATGGTATAGTAATTCCCCATAGATCTTTATGATGTAGATGACGGTACTGCAATTCCTTCTCAGTTTGTGAAGTGACTCAGAATTACTAGATCATTTTACAAACACCTTTCATCTCCGACTATTCGGCTGAGGCAAGACCATTTCACAGTATTTTGTCCAAATATAGAGTCTGCAACATGACACTTTTTTGCCATAACTATTTAATTTACAGTTTGATTTGCACATCATTTTATTTTGAGTTAGTCCTACCAACACACAAATTCAAAATAAAACAATGTGCTAATCAAACAGTAAATGAAATAGTTTTGGAGAAAAAAGTGTCATGTTGCGAACTCTACATTTGGACAAAAAAGAGCTGTATGAGGGTTTAACACTTATTCTCGTAGCTCTTACAGTCACATTAGTTCCTCGGGTCATATTGGACATTGTGTCATAGATTGCTCAGTGTTGATGCAACTTATTTCTGTGCAATCGACTTCGTCCATTTGCGGTGACTAATTTTTTGTAGTAGAACGGGAATCTCGCACTTCACTGACTTCCCTATGTCTACCATCAACTTGACTAGATTCTAGCCGCCAAAGAGATAGTGACATTGAGAAAAGTTTTACCCAACATCTCGGCAGTCCATATCCGTGCGACATCAACGGTATTCCACAAACAAACAAAAGCCACCGGAAATGACCACTTATTAGACAGGAGTGAGCTTCTCATTAGAAGGGAGGGTCATCCAACATTTTCACAAGACACAGAGGGGCAGATAAAGACGTCTTCTCCTACTTTCGCTCCATTGTTGCCACCGTTGATCAACCAAGCAGGGAACAATGATCATTTTTTTGCTCCACGTTCTTGAATTTCGTCGTCCGAACCCAATGAATGACTCGGCCATAGCCTAATTTGTGGCAGAAGTCCATCCCAGTGTCTCTCTCACAGAGGGTCACGACAGCATTGACCTCCAAACGGAGGCTCGATTCAGATTAAAGCTGGGATTAGGTAACGGTATATTTTGGAAACTCCTTTGTTAGTACGAAGGTTGGATTTCCTTATTTCGGATTTTGCAAAATCTTTCATTTTTCATGCAAAATGATTCGAGCTTGGCACACTTCTTGTAGCACGCAAGTCATATAACTAATGTCTTTTTTTATTTTGTTCGAAACGATTTCAAAGTCGTGACATAATCTTGATTAATCTCCGTGTTTTGCTTGCCAAATCAAAGATTCATGAATCGAAGTAGAGTTTTTAGAATGCTAAGGCACTTGCTTCTTGGCATAAGAATTTTGTCATGGACCGATGTCGAGTTTTAATAAAAGACGGGTTAGAAAAATAGGAAATGGCTTCCCAACATCCAAGTTTCACGCCATCGATTGCAAAGCAGGTCCGTTTGATAACTACTGGCATTATGTATTTTTAACTGAGAAAAACAGATTCACTGCAAAAAGTGATTCGTCATTCTGCTCTCATTTGGTGAGAACAAGGAAACATTTGCCTTCAACCCAACAATTTTAAAAGACAGTTTTTCAGAAAAGTGTAAACAACATTCACTTCGCGGTGATTGATTCATTCTAATGTCACATTCATTCTGTGCCTCATGAATGTAAAACAACTAGCTGCAGCATCCTTGTTTAAACATCAATCGAATGAAGCAACACTATCGATCTTACTCACCAGAGTTCATCATCACGTAAGAATATTTTAGGTCTATTGTGCGTGTGTGGCAGATTAATTTCAGCTATAAATACGCATATGTTGCAGAACTAATGTTCTTAAAATGCACTGTTAAAACTACGGGTTGCATACGGTCAGGGCCCGATTATGAGCTTTGACCCTACTTGGGCACTTGATTCGGTACCCCCCCCCCCCCCCGTTCATTAAGTATAGTTGAAATTAAAAAAAAAATACTTTTATGCATACGATTTATTGAAACCTGGTTATATTTGATAATATATAAGATAAATATAAAAAACTAGGAGGCTCTGCTCGCTGGCGCTCACTAACCCATGAAGATTGCTACGCAATCTTATTTGATGACAACAGATTTAAAATATCTATTAGAAAGAATTAGATTAAAAAACGCGTTACAAGTTCCGTTTCCAACAAAAAGAAAATCCCCCTCTCCCTCCCGAAGAAAATGGAATTTAAGTAAAGAGCTCATATAATTAGAACTCAATCCCGCTCCCATACAAATGCAAAAAGAACTTGATAGAAATATGCACAAGCGAGGTATTTTTTTTAAAAAAAGTAAAGCGCTTTGAAGAGCAATCCTTTCCCGGGTTCCGAACTAACTTGTACCAACTTGCACATGTATAGGTTTCTACGGGGTTCCTGAGCATTGCAAAACGGCAGTTTTGGATGCTTGAAAAGTCGCTTTCAAATTCGCGGTCTCTAGTAATATACCGTAAAATGGGGCTACTTGAGCCTCCAGGGGTTACTTGAACCCATGAGAAAAAAGTGCTTAAAATCAGTCCTGGTCCTATATAATTCAAAGTATAGACTTCAAAAACTTTCTCCATGACAGATAGCAGTACTAGGTAGAGGCTGGAACATGAAACAAAGTTTCTGCTATTTCCATCTTTTTCTGATTGAGGTTATGATTGCAAGTTGTCTAAACAGTTGTTTTTTGTGTCTGCAAATTTTCACATGTAAGTTCATGGAAACATCTGATATCATCAAGGTCAAAATTTTTATGTCTGTATTCTATTTCTTAATAAAATTACAGTGTTTTAAGGTTGTAGCTATATAGTTAACACATTAACTAATATAAGTTAGTAAAAGTGCACCGGTTGCCTTAAAATGGGGCTACTTGAACCTAGCGTTCAAACAGCCCCAAATCACATTTCATCCCTAAATTATGTTAAGTAAGGTTTGTAATCTTTTAAAATAAAGAGGTTAGTTACTATTTATACCCGTTTTTTGCAGATCTGGGGATAAAAAGGGTCCGAAAGTAAAAGAGAACCCCTTGAAGTAGGAAATAATGTGGATTATTAAGAGGAAAAATTACAATTGTGTCCAGATTCAACGAATTCCGGAGAAATGTCTTAGAGAAAGGCCCATTTTGACTTTAAGTATATCATCTCTAAAATTGAAATTAAAAGATCGTTCACAAAACAAGCCTGAACATCTGTAGTACTTAGTAGCTAGGAAGAGCAGGTATTAAATAATCCTATCAGAGAAAAAAATCCACCCGAACCAGTAAATTAAGGGGTTTTCTTTCTTTCCAATGTTTAAATAACGAGCATTTCAATTGGTTTTAGCTGTAGTTAGATTATGTTTCTATTTGAGAAATTATGTTTGCCTAAAAGATGTTTTTTATGTATACGTTGATTTTATATTAATTTATGTAAATAATTTGCAATTTATATAAATAGTTTGCTCACTAGAATGTACGTTTTGAGTTTATTTTTCAAAATCATTGGTCCTTCTTGATACCACCACCTGTTTTACAGCATTTTCTAATGGATTTGCTGAGTGGGTTCAAGTAGCTCCAGCGCGGGGCTACTTGAACCCAATTTTTAAGAATAGAAAAAAATATGAAGAGTTAAAATTATTGTTTAAAAAAAGGTTATGGTGGTAGCATAACGTATGAAAAGTGGTAAAAACAAGGTTATCAGTTCACATTATGGGCTTAACAAAGCATTCAGTTTAAAATTCGCAATAAGAAGAAATTTCGGGTCCAAGTAGCCCCAGTTTACGATACTTTGCTCCTTAGTTCCTAGCTTGAATAGAGTTCAGAGTAGGACTTTCCGCTAAAATTAAAACCCTTATAATATAAGGGTTTCAGAAGATAATTAAAACAGCAGATATTATCTGTTGCTCTAATTAATTGAGAATATTAGAATAAGCTTGATATTTGTTGAAGAAAAAAAATCTCCTCGAACGATATCGAATGTTAAGAGAGGTGTGGGAAATCTTTTATCCCTTTAGTAGGCAATTTACGTAAAATTTTAGCTTAAAAAACTAACTATGTACATAAAAAAAAAAAAAAAAAAAAACATCAAAGCTTTAAATAAAAAAAAAAAAAAAACAGGCGCAAACCAACGGTACTCGAAGTAATTTTGTTCTAAATTTTAATGTTGTTGGTGTTATGGGGTCTCTTGGATGCAGGCTCGTCACAGACTTCCAGTCACAATTTCTTCGACGATACTTTTTTTTATATAGAGAAAAAATAGCATGTCATCAAATTTTGTCTGGTTGCAACAAGACATAAATATCAAAAGCACGCAACTTTAAATGTAACAATAGCGTAAATATAGTGTAAAGTCTGGAGTGGCTTAGGTATTTGCAAAAAGGGTTGCAATTTTAAGGAGTTATTTTTAAAAAATTTAAACTAGAATTCGTAATTTCTTCTTGCTCTAGCGCGATAAAAAGACTCCAAGAGACTTCCCGATATAAAGTTTAGTGCCCCCAAACTTTGGTGCCATGGGCCCTTTGCGCCATGTGCACGTGCCTTAAGCTGGCCTGGCATATGGCATCTTTTAGGGGTGAAAGGTGGCGGCGGAGTCTCGATAGTCGGCGGAGTCTCGGAGTCCCCCTAGTCTCGATATGCCTCCGTAAGGTGGCGTTGCCAAGCTCTAGAACTGCGAATTGCTTCCAACATACTATTCGATTCTGAATAAGTAATAAATAATCAAACAAACGAATAAAGTAGCAGCACCTTTATACCAATGCAAAAGGAGATTTTCTATTTTAAAAAAAATTACGGCTGAAACAGTGAAAAATTAAAACATCAAAATAAATATTTTTCATTTATAACAACATCGTTTGCAGCTCTTCCTTTTAGGTGGAAAAATAAAGTGCCTCGGATTTCTCCCCCCCCCCCCCCTTCGCTGCCAAAAAGAAAAAAAAAGGCTATAAACGGACTTAGAGACCGTTATTGAAATTTTTAGCAGTTACTTCCACGGTTACTTATAATTGGTCGATTTTTATCAATCAATTAGTTGAAAATTTATTTTCTAATGAAAATTAATTTCGCCCAGAGAAATAAACTATGATGGATGATAATATTAGATCTAGCCAAAAACTTCAAACTCTCGCTCTTGTGCCCATATCTGATTCAAAATTTACAAATTGGAGTGGCAAGCTTGTAAATGAACATTCTTTTTTTTTTTAGAAAAAAAAATGCAAACGGATAATAGAGGTTTTTGGAACACTTAAATATACTTGAAATTTTGAAGCAAAAGGGGGGAAAAGCACCACATTTTGAAAAAAAAAAAAAAAAAAAAACAGATATTTTGGGGACTTGAAACTAAAAAAGGGATCAGTCGGGAACTCAATGAGCTCGACTGCAAGAGCTGTCCATAAATGAGGTCACACTTTTTTTTTAAACATTTTTGACACACCTTCACCCTTTTTGTCACAAAGTGTCCCCACACTTCACCATACCTCCTCCCAATTTGTCACAAGCCACGCTGTTTTTCATTAACATATTCTTAAGAAAAAACGAGCTGATGAGTGCATCACATGACTTTCTTTTACTTTAAATATTTTCACCCCAAGTTTGTTGCGAACCGAAGTAACGAAAACGTTTTATTTTTATTATATTAATAGGCAAGCCGTTTACTTTCGGTACCGATTTCTCCTCTGTTTGAGAACCGATTTCTTTCATTCTGATTTTGTTCAGTAGCTATTGCCGAGTTTTAGTGTCATCAACAAAAATTTTTGAAATCGAACGCTAATTAACGGAGATATTACTTAAAAACGCATTTTCGTCCTAAAGGGCTCTTTCTACGCGAACGGATCGTCCATTTTTTTCGAATTTGATATGGTTGGAAAGGTCTTTAAAAAATACTCCTAACGAAGAAATTGTCAGAGCGCCCAAGGTCCAATACCCTAAATGCACTAGAAAATATGTTAAAAGCGTTTTTTAGCTAGTGAAACTCAAGATTTTCAATTTTATCTTTTTTCCATTGTTGAAATTCATTGTTGGAAGCGTGAAACATCAAGTTTTAATTCATTTTGTAAACCGCTTTTTCTACACGAAAAATGGATTTTAATGCTTCGAGCTTATTATGGATGGAAAGCTGTGAAAAATACTTTGAAACACGTTCTACCCGGTTTTACCGTGCGAAAACGTCAACCCGCTGGAAGCGCTAGAAAAAGCGCTAGAAGCAATTAAAAGTTGGTGATGATTCATTTTATTTGCTTTTTCACGCGACATAGTTAGCGTGAAGAAATTGCTGGATAATATTACGTGCTGCCATTTATTAAGAAATGAAATTCGTTTATACAAAGGTTTCACGTATAAATTTAGTTTTGCTTTATCATTTCATTCAGTAAGATTTAGATTTTTCTGGGAATTTGGCGATCTTCAACCATTGGCGTCAAATTTTTGGTAGCAATGCCAGCGAGACAATAGGGAAGTTGCAACCTATTAAATGTTCATATTTTGGCTATTGGATATTGTTAATTGACCCTCAAAACTAAAAAATAAACCATCGCCGAATTTTAAAACACCGTGGTTGATTTTTAATGAATTTTTAAAAATCCACGCGCAAAAGTGCGCTCTTCTGAAACGTCACGAGCCTACGTCACAGGGCGCGAATGGACAGCCTTCCGCCGAAGATCCCTTGTTTTCGCTAGGGACATTTTGATCGCGCTGATATTTTTATTTTTTAGAAATTCAATAATCCTTTTGAACACACTATGGAGGCCGGATTCGTTAAAGCACAATCTAAATAATCTTCCTCAAATAATATCAATTATGATATTCGAATATTTCCGTGAGGATGAGAGGTTTAATGTTCCAGAAACGCGAGGAGTTTAATGCGAGGAGATAAGCCTTTTACGTTTCGTCTTCGAAGTCGAATGCACGTTCTTCGGTTTCTCCCATGATATGGGAACCGGTTCGCTAGCGTTTCTCTCCTATCGGAAGAGCGCATGACGTCACTTCCTATACCATTTGACGTCACAAGGGCTTGAACTTTAAAAATTAATTTAAAACGAGCTGATGTGTGCATCACATGACTTCCTTTTACTCCAATTTAATGTCATTTCCCCATTATTCGCTATTTTAATGTGATTCAATATTTATTCTCTAAATATCACCAACAATGGCCAAATTGAAACCAAAAAAAAAAAAAAAAAAAACCTCCGCCAAATTTGTCGCCAAGTTGGCGACAAAACTTGGCGACCAAAAGACTGGCGATATATCGCCAAGTGTCCGACAAATTATAACGCCACTTGAGTTTACATCGAAATTAACAATGATTTCCCCCCAAAAAGGTGCAAAAGACCCCCTTAGGAACATCCGAAAGCAACCAAAAGGGGAGGTGCACAACTAGACCCCACTACGAGTCTATGTACCAAATTTCAACTTTCTAGGACATACCATTTTTGAGTTATGCGAGATACATACGCACATACGCACATACGCACATACGCACATACACACATACGCACATACATACAGACGTCACGAGAAAAGTCGTTGTAATTACCTCGGTGATGGTCAAAATGGATATTTCGCGTGTCTATACATTCTTAGGCACTTTTCCGCATGTGGTCGAATCGAAAAAAAAACTCAACATTCATTTGGGGGTGAGCAAAATGGAAATTAAGGGCGATTTTTGAGTGAAAATTTTTTCGCGAATACAATACTTCCTTTTTTGTAAAAGGAAGTAAAATACTACTTATCGTATCGCGAAAATTTTTTCACCTATGATGTTCATACATGTTACTCTATCATATAAAAATAAAATTGAAAAATAAACTTCCCTATTGTTTTTCCATTGCATACGCAAACAAATAGTAGGGAAAGATGTATTTGCACAGGGTTATCGCAAAGCAGAGTGCTGTTCAAGAATGAAGTCACACTTTAAGGTGGGATGCATGAAATTGTAAGCTTGTGATAAGGGGGAGGAGAGAGAGAGAGAGAAAAATTAATGATAAGAGAGACATACAGTGGGGAGAATGTGACATCGCAAGTTTTTTTAATGAAAATGGCATTTGTCACGCTGTTTTTCATAAACAAAGAGAGGAGGGGTATGGTGAAGTGTGAAACTTTGTGACAAAGGGGGAAGGGGGTCAAATATGTCGGGAAAAAGTGTGACATTAACTATACGCAGCCCTTAACCATAAAAAAATCACAAAGACATTTTTTTTAAAACTGTGCTATTATTGCGATGTCCAGTGTTTTCGAATGGACAATTTTTAATGCAGCAAGTAGGGTTGGTTCATTTGACCATTTGAAATTTTATACTTCTAATGCCAAAGATCAAGGTATTTTAATCAATGATAGTCGACTTTTTATAAGAAGTTTTTTATACAGAAGTTTTACGTATAAACTGAATTTTGCGGTATCATGTCATGAGAGAAGATTTCGATAATTGGGAAATTGGCAATCTTCATCCATTGGCGTCAATTTTTTGGCCCAATACCAGAGCAAGAAATGTTTTCCCTTCGCGCAAAAGTGTTATTAATATCTATGCTACACCACATACAGAAAGTGAAATCGGAATGGATTATTACTGTTTGGTATTGTGAGTCCACGCAAAAATATGTTCCCAGATGTACACTAAACAAATGTGTAAGAGTAAAAATAAAACTGTTAGAACAGGGAAATTCACATAAGTTTTCTCAAATATTCAGTAATAAATATGGTCGAATTTCGATCGCTGGGTGAACCCTAGCACAGAAAATTTTCCCCAATATTGGCAGTTTTAATGTGATTCAATGGTTAACTTTCTAAATATGGCCAAATTAAAACCAGATTAAAAAAAAACCAGTCTAATTTGGTGATAAAACTTGGCGAACAAAAGCTTGGCAATATATTGCAAAGTGCTTGCCAAATTACAATACCACTTGAGTTAGTATTGAAATTAACAATAATTTTATCCCCTAATGGTGTAAAAGACCCCCTTTGGGACATCTGAATACAACCAAAATGGGAGGTGCACAACTAGATCCCACTAGGAGTGTACGCAC
Source organism: Uloborus diversus (assembly GCF_026930045.1). Taxonomy (NCBI): domain Eukaryota; kingdom Metazoa; phylum Arthropoda; class Arachnida; order Araneae; family Uloboridae; genus Uloborus; species Uloborus diversus. The sequence goes on along the minus strand of NC_072731.1, from coordinate 209,820,858 downwards.
CAAATTTCAAGTTTCTAGGACATACCGTTTTTGAGTTATGCAAGATACATACGCACATACATACATACATACATACGGAAGTCACGAGAAAACTCGTTGTAATTAACTCGGGGATCGTCAAAATGGTGTCTATACGTTCTTAGGCATATATCCACGTGTGGTCGGGTTGAAAACGAGCTGATGTGTGCATCACATGACTTCCTTTTACACCAATTTAATGTTATTTCCCCATTATTGCAATTTTAATGTGATTCAATAGTTAACTCTCTAAATATCACCAACAATGGCCAAATTGAAACCAGATTTAAAAAAAAAATGAATAAATAAAAAAAATCTCCAAATTTGTCGCTAAGTTGGCGACAAAACTTGGCGACCAAAAGACTGGCGATATATCGCCAAGTGTCTGCCAAATTATAACACCACTTAAGTTTGCATCGAAGTTAACAATGATTTCCCCCCAAAATAGTGCAAAAGCACCCTTTAGAAACTCTTGAATGCAACCAAAAAGGGAGGTGCACTGCTAGAGCCCACTAGGAGCCTACGTACCAAATTTCAACGTCCAAGGACACACCGTTCTTGAGTTATGTGACATACGTACGCACATACGTACATACATATGTACATACAGACGTCACGAGAAAACTCGTTGTAATTAACTCGGGAAACGTTAAAATGGATATTTCGGGCGTCTATACGTTCTTAGGTACATATGTACGTGCGGTCGGGTCAAAAAAAAAAAAAAAAAAAACTCAACATTCATTTCGGGGTGAGCAAAATGGAAACTAAGGCCGATTTTTGAGTGAAAATTTTTTCGCGAATACAATACTTCCCTTTTTTTTTTTTTCAAGAAACTAAAAATGCGTGATGTCACACTTTTATTATCCTCTCTCTTCCCCGTGTCACAAACTCACAATATCAAGAAGCCCCTCAAAGCGTGACATCATTTGAGGCAGTGAGAAGCAAAGAGATGTAAGTGGCAAAGTTAAAAATTTCGGGAC